>NC_057809.1:434407089-434707089 GCF_018294505.1 Triticum aestivum
GGAGCCCATACAACGAGCCCCTGGGCCCGGCGTTACTCCTTTAAAGGTAGTATTGCTATGGCGAATTTGTGTTGGGTCTAACCCCATCCCGCGGATTGTATCCTGGTATATTAGGTTTAGGCTGCTGCCGCCATCCATCAAGACTCGTGTGAAGCGATATCCGCCAATTATTGGGTCTAATACCAAGGCAGCCCATCCTGCGTGTCGGATACTTGCTGAGTAATCACGATGGTCGAAAGTGATCGGTTGAGACGACCATTGGTAGGACTTCGAGGTGACAGGCACTTGGGTATATTTTCCTGGGGGTGTCGCATTGTTTTTTCCCTTGATCATGTGTAGTACGTTTACTGTTTTGACTTCTGGTGGGAATTTCTTTTGTTCCCCCGTGTCTTGCTTGGGGGGCTCGTCCTCGTCTTCACTTGGTGTGTCCTCCCCTTTGTGTACGGCATTGAGCTTGCCGGACTGCTTAAAGACCCAACATTCTCTGTGGGTATGATTAGCAGGTTTACCCGGGGTACTATGGATCTGACATACTTGGTCTAGAATTTTATTGAGGCTGGACAGTTCATCCCTGGTGCCTTTAGTGGGCGGCTTTTGACCTGGCCGAGAGATTTTGAATCCGGCGTTTACTGCCGTGCCCTTCATGTTGTCTTCTTTATTCCAGCATTTGTTATTGCTGTTGCGCCGTGATTTCCCATTTCCATCTCTAACTTCCGATGTACTAGGTTCGCTGGTGCTGCATCTGGCTAGCCAGCTGTCCTCACCCGCGCAAAAGGGGTCATGAGGTTTGTTAATGCGGCCATCGTTCGCGGCTTATTTTGGCCGAGGTGTCTGGCAAGCCATTTGTCACGGACGCTATGCTTGAAAGCCGCTAAGGCTTCGGCGTCCAGACAGTCGACAATCTGGTTCTTTTTAGTAAGGAACCTATTCCAAAGCTTTCGGGCTGACTCTCCGGGCTGCTGAGTTATATGGCTTAGATCATCCGCATCCGGAGGTCGGACATAAGTCCCTTGAAAATTTGCCCGAAAGGCGTCTTCGAGCTCTTCCCAACTTTCAATGGAGCTTTCGGGGAGGCCTTTGAGCCAGTGATGAGCTGGCCCTTTGAGCTTGAGGGGTAAGTATTTGATTGCGTGGAGATCATCTCCTCGAGCCATATGGATATGAAGGATATAGTCCTCAATCCAAACCCCAGGGTCTTTTGTTCCGTCGTATGCCTCTATGTTTACGGGTTTGAATCCCTCTGGAAATTCATGGTCCAGCACCTCATCGGTGAAACACAGGGGGTGTGCGGCACCCCTGTAGCTGGGTGTGCCGCGTTGTTCGGATACTTGTTGTGTTGCATTGTATGCTGGGGGCGCTTGCGTGGTCCATAGATGGATCTTGTTGCTCCATCCTTTGGGTACGAACCCTCGCCTGGGTCGCGTGTTGTATTTTGAGCGGCGTTGTATGCCGCTCTGTGTTGGTAGAGGGGTCGTCTATCCGACCAGGTGGCTGCTTTGATATTTGGTTGTGGGGGGTCTGCGGCCTCCTCATCGAATTCGGGTAGCAGCTTCCGCTTTGGGTAGCTCTTGGAGTGGCGATTGTCGCCGTACCTCACTGCTGTGTGGAGTATTTTGCTCCATCTAATGTGGAGTGTGTCTTGTGCAGCCTTGAGCCTTTGCTTCTGTATTTTCAGACTCCTCGCGGTGGCAACAAGCCTTTTACGGGCAGTCTACTGCTCCGGGTGTCTGTCCGGCGTTATGTCATCCGGACCGTTATCCTTGATAGGATTTGTTTGTTCGGTTTGGTTATCTGGATTGCCGTTGTCCGGCAGCGGTTCGCCCTGCTCCAATGCTGGGTCTGTGTGATCGCTATTTCTGTTGAGGCGGGATTTGGGGCGGCGCTTGCGTCGCCGCTTTGACTGCTTTTCGAGGGAACAAGCCTTCGGTGCGTCCTTCCGCTCCTCGTCGTCATCTTTTGGTGCGTCCACCATGTATACGTCATATGACAAGGTGGCATTCCGGGGCCCAATAGGCGCTGGTTCTTCACCGTCTCCTTCATCGGCGTCCATACCGTCGATGTCTTTTGAGCCGAAGTCGAGCATGTCGGTTAAATCGTCGACAGTGGTTGCAAAGTGGGTGGTGGGTGGGCTTTGAATTTCTTCATCGTCCGAATCCCCTCCTTGCTGGCTGCAATCCGGCCAGGGCTTTCCTGATAAAGAGAGAGACTCCAGTGACTTCAGAATATCGCCAAAAGGCGAGTGCTGAAAGATGTCCGCGGCAGTAAACTCAACGATCGGCGCCGAATCGGATTTGATTGGCTGGGGCGCGGAGGGTTCGGAGTTCGGAAAGGGGTCCGGCTCCTTGGAGTCATGAGTCTCGCGGAGTGCGGGGCTGATGTTCAGCTCAATCACCATTGGGATCGCAGCCCCCGAGGTGGCGTCCAACCGCCCATCCTCGATCGGCGCAGTTGGCTTCGAATTAAGGATCGGAGCTGATGCGGGTGCGGCCTCCAGGGCACTGTTCGGCGGTAGATCTAGGTCATGCTCGTCGGGACAGTGCGGCGCGCTCGGTAGTGGCTCGAATCCGCCGAGGATCAAGTCCCCACGGATGTCAGCCGTGTATTTTAAACTTCCAAATCTGACCTGACGGCCAGGGGCGTAGCTTTTGATCTGCTCCAGGTGGCCAAGTGAATTGGCCCGCAGTGCGAAGCCGCCGAAGACGAAGATCTGTCCGGGGAGGAAGGTCTCACCCTGGACTGCATCGCTATCGATGATCGTAGGAGCCATCGAGCCTGACGGCGACGACGCAGAGGAACTCTCAATGAAAGCACCAATGTCGATGTCAAAACCGGTGGATCTCGGGTAGGGGGTCCCGAACTGTGCGTCTAGGCCGGATGGTAACAGGAGGCAAGGGACACGAAGTTTTACCCAAGTTCGGGCCCTCTCGATGGAGGTAAAACCCTATGTCCTGCTTGATTAATATTGATGATATGGGTAGTACAAGAGTAGATCTACCACGAGATCAGAGAGACTAAACCCTAGAAGCTAGCCTATGGTATGATTGTTGAGGTGTATGTTGTCCTACGGACTAAAACCCTCCGGTTTATATAGACACCGGAGAGGGTTAGGGTTACATAGAGTCGGTTACAATGGTAGGAGATCTGAACATCCGTATTGCCAAGCTTGCCTTCCACGCCAAGGAAAGTCCCTTCCGGACACGGGACGGAGTCTTTAATCTTGTATCTTCATAGTCCAGGAGTCCGGCTGAAGGTATAGTTCGGCTATCCGAACACCCCCTAATCCAGGACTCCCTCAGCGCCCCCTACCTTGTGGGCACCTCGTGTGCCCTCCGGACTCCATTTTCTTGCATGATACTTATTTTGGTCGGTAAAAATTCATTATATAATCTCCTAAAGGTTTTGACCACCTTACCATGCAAATATCCTCTGTTTTTGTTTCGAGCTGTTTTTGCTACAGATTTAGAGCAAGATGTCATCTCAAGACTCCGATGGAGAGAGCTATGTCTCACACCTCATTGCTGACCCAAAGACCTATGGGGGCCTATCTCCTTGTGGTCGAACTATGGATGATGAGGAGGATGCTCATTTGAGAAGGATCAATGATTCAAGTTCGGAGGAGGATATTCCTCTACCTCAACCTGGGTATATGCACGTGAAGTTCAAGAAGTCTAGTCTCCCTAAGAGAGCTAAACTGTCTAACAACCGATCTATTCCTTCTCGTTTTTGATGGAAAAGCAAAGGAGATTTATGCGACAAAATCTTGAAGCTGGAATCGGAGGTCGATGATTTAAAGGAGGAGATCGCTCTTCTCAATTACAATATGAAAAAGCTGAGGGCACAATTGTCATCGTCATCAACATCACCACCCCCTAAGAAAGAGACATAAACACATGGGTATGGGCACTCCCCTTGGCAACTGCCAAACTTGGGGGAGTGCCCCAGTATCATATCACCATCAAACTTCTATCTTTACCGTTTTTCTTAGTTCAATCCTTTTGGTAATATCTTGATCTAGTAGAATAAAGTTTTAGTATGATCTAGTTTTGAGTTTTGCTTTATGATCCTTCTATGTAATCGAGTCCGTGAGCTATATATGATAAAGGTTAGTTTTGAGTCAAGGGCTTGATTACCTTCATATGATTTTGAGGGAATAAAAAATAAAAGAGAAGAGAAAGAATAAAAAGAAATAAAGAGATCATATGGATCTTATGGAGAGTAATGACTTCACATATAAAGAGTATGATGAATAAAAGTTGTTGAGAGTTGACAAACATAGTTTTGGTCATCGTTGCAATTAATAGGAAGTAATAAAGAAAGAGAGTTTTTCACATATAAATACACTATCTTGGACATCTTTTATGATTGTGAGCACTCATTAAAATATGACATGCTAAAAAGTTGATGTTGGACAAGGAAGACAACGTAATGGGTTATGCTTTCTTACATCTGAAATAAATTATGAATTGCTATACAACTCTCGTTTAAGATTTTTTGCAGGAAAACTTCTCTCTAAATGGGAAGGTCCTTACATTATTGAGGAGGTCTATCGTTCCGGTTCCATAAAAATCAACAACTTCGAAGGCACAAATCCGAAGGTGGTGAACGGTCAAAGAATCAAACACTATATCTCAGGTAATCCTATAAATGTTGAAACCAATGTTATTGAAACCGTACCCCGAAGGAATACATAAGGGGTACTTTCCGGAACGTTTCAGACTCCGAAAAGGAATAGGTACGTGGTACAGTAAGTAAACCGACTCCAAAACAGTTCTAATGGCAATTTTTCTCTGTTTTGGAATATTTAGAAAAATAGAAAAAATAGGAAGCAGTCCGGGAAGGACACGAGGGCTCCACGAGGGTGGAGGGCGCACCCCCTGCCTCGTGGGCACATCGTGTGCTCTCCGGACTCCGTTTTCTTGCACGTTACGTATTTTGGTCGGTAAAAATTCATTATATAACCTCCCGAAGGTTTTGACCACCGTATCACGCAAATATCCTTTGTTCTTGTTTCGAGTTGTTTTTCTAACAGATCTAGATCGTCGTGACGTCTCCAAGTGCCCCCAAGGACAAGTTCTTCGATAAGGTCATCAACCCCTACCTCGCGGAAGTGCTGCAACACCCTCAAACCATTGAGATGCATGAGGGGGTGCTGCACATCTATGATGTTGAGGGACCAAGGAGGACCGGAAGTGTGGAGACAAGGCTCGAGACAATGGAGCAACAAGTTTTCAAGTGCCAGGAGATGGTGGAGTGTGGACTTGAATCCAATCACATTATGATCGCGGAGCTCACCAACAACCACAAGCTGGACGCAAAGAACATTGGGGAGGCCATCTTCAAGCTTCACGAGAAAATCGAGCACCTCCAAGCCCAGATCTATGACCTGCAAAATCAAAACTGTGAGTATGAGTATAGATTCAAGAGGATGAGTTTGGCTGCAGATTTGAGGATTCAGGAGACTCGGTCATCCTTCTATGATGGCGAGCCTATGCCTTGGAAGAGGGAAGACAAGCCTACATCATCAACAACTCCACCCTCTCCACCAACAAAGAAGAGTTGAGTATCTGGTATGGGCACTCCCGTTGGCAACTGCCAAGCTTGGGGGAGGTGCCCCGGTATCGTATCACCATCACACTCCTATCTTTACCGTTTTTCCTAGTTCGATCCTTTTGGTAATATTTTGATCTAGTAGAATAAAGCTCTAGTATGATCTAGTTTTGAGTTTTGCTTTATGATCCCTCTATGTAATCAAGTCCGTGAGCTATATAATAAAGATTAGTGTTGAGTCAAGGGCTTGATTATTTTGCCATGATCTTGAGTGAATAAAAGAAAATAGAAAATAACAAAAAGAAACAAAGAGATCATATTGATCTTATGGAGAGTAATGAGCTCACATATAAAGAGTATTATGAATAAAAGTTGTTGAGAGTTGACAAACATAGTTTTGGTCATCGTTGCAATTAATAGGAAGTAATAAAGAAAGAGAGGTCTTCACATATAAATACACTATCTTGGGCATCTTTTATGATTGTGAGCACTCATTAAAATATGACATGCTAAAGAGTTGACGTTGGACAAGGAAGACAACGTAACGGGTTATGTTTTCTTACATTTGAGATAAATTATATTGTCATGGATCATCCAACATGATTGAGCTTGCCTCCCCCCCCCCATGCTAGCCAAATTCTTTGCACCAAGTAGAGATACTACTTGTGCTTCCAAATACCCTTAAACCCAGTTTTGCCATGAGAGTCCACCATACCTACCTATGGATTGAGTAAGATCCCTCAAGTAAGTTGTCATTGGTGCAAGCAATAAAAATTGCTCTCTAAATATGTATGACTTATTAGTGTGGGAGAAAATAAGCTTTATACGATCTTGTGATGTGGAAGAAATAAAAGTGACGGACTGCATAATAAAGGTCCATATCACAAGTGGCAATATAAAGTGACGTTCTTTCGCATTAAGATTTTGTGCATCCAACCATAAAAGCGCATGACAGCCTCTGCTTCCCTCTGCGAAGGGCCTATCTTTTACTCCTACCTTACATAAGAGTCATGGTTATCTTCACCTTTCCTTTTTACATTTATCTTTTGGCAAGCACAACATGTTGGAAAGATCCTGGTATATATGGCTAATTGGATGTGAGTTTTCATGAACTATTATTGTTGACATTACCCTTGAGGTAAAACGTTGGGAGGCAAAACTATAAGCCCCTATCTTTCTCTGTGTCCGATTAAAACTCCATACCCATAAGTATTGTTTGAGTGTTAGCAATTGTGAAAGACTATATGATAGTTGAGTATGTGGACTTGCTAAAAAGCTCTTATGTTGACTCTTTCCTATGTTATGATAAATTGCAATTGCTTCAATGACTGAGATTATAGTTTGTTAGGTTTCAATGAAGTTTATGATTCATACTTGAAATTGTGATTGAATTGTTACATTAGCATAAGAAATCATATGACAATAATCATATAAGTTGTTGTTCTAAGAATGATCATGATGCCCTCATGTCCGTATTTTTTTATCGACACCTCTATCTCTAAACATGTGGACATATTTTTCAATTTCGGCTTTCGCTTGAGGACAAGCGAGGTCTAAGCTTGGGGGAGTTGATACGTCCATTTTGCAGCATGCTTTTATATTGATATTTATTGCATTATGGGCTGTTATTACACATTATGTCACAATACTTATGCCTATTCTCTCTTATTTTACAAGGTTTACATAAAGAGGGAGAATGCCGGTAGGTGGGATTCTGGGCTGGAAAAGGAGCAAATATTAGAGACCTATTCTGCACAGCTCCAAAAGTCCTGAAACTTCACAGAAGTTATTTTCAGAATATATAAAAAATATTGAGCACAAGAAGTACCAGAGGGGGGCCACTCACTAGCCACTAGGGTGGGGGGCGCGCCCTACCCCCCTGGGCACGCCCCCTGCCTCGTGGGCCCCCTGGTGGCCCTCTGATACCCATCTTCTGCTATATGGAGTCTTTCATTGATAAAAATATCATAAGCAAGCTTTCGAGACGAGACTCCACCGCCACGAGGCGGAACCAATATAGGGCTCTGGCGTAGCTGTTCTGCCGGGGACACTTCCCTCCGGGAGGGGGAAATCATCGCCATCGTCATCACCAACGCTTCTCTCATCCGGAGGGGGCCAATCTCCATCAACACCTTCACCAGCACCATCTCCTCTCAAACCCTAGTTCATCTCTTGTATCCAATTCTTGTCTCTAAGTCTGGGATTGGTACCTGTGGGTTGCTAGTAGTATTGATTACTCCTTGTAGTTGATGCTAGTTGCTTTATTTGGTGGGAGATCATATGTTCAGATCCTATATGCATATTAATACCCCTCTGATTATGAACATGAATATGCTTTGTGAGTAGTTACGTTTGTTCCTGAGGACATGGGAGAAGTCTTGCTATTAGTAGTCATGTGAATTTGGTATTCGTTCGATATTTTGATGAGATGTATGTTGTCTCTCCTCTAGTGGTGTTATGTGAACGTCGACTACATGACACTTCACCATTATTTGGGCCTAGAGGAAGGAATTGGGAAGTAATAAGTAGATGATGGGTTGCTAGAGTGACAGAAGCTTAAACCCTAGTTTATGCGTTGCTTCGTAAGGGGCTGATTTAGACCCACATATTTCATGCTATGGTTAGGTTTACCTTAATACTTTTTTTGTAGTTGCGGATGCTTGCAATATAGTTTAATCATAAGTGGGATGCTTGTCCAAGTAAGGACAGTACCCAAGCATCGGTCCATCCACATACCAAATTATCAAAGTACCGAACACGAATCATATGAACGTGATGAAAACTAGCTTGGCGATAATTCCCATGTGTCCTCGGGAGCGCTTTTATCTATATAAGAATTTGTCCAGGCTTGTCCTTTGCTACAAAAAGGATTGGGCCACCTTGCTGCACTTCATTTAATTTTGTTACTTGTTGCTCGTTACAAATTATCTTATCACAAAACTATCTTTCACCTATAATTTCAGTGCTTGCAGAGAATACCTTGCTGAAAACCGCTTATCATTTTCTTCTGCTCCTTGTTGGGTTCGACACTCTTACTTATCGAAAGGACTACGATAGATCCCCTATACTTGTGGGTCATCAATCATGGACATGATGAGGAGTCTCAAAATGGTCTAGAGGTAAATATTGATATATAGGATGATGGTATTCGAACACCAGAAGTGTTCCGGGGGTACTGTGTACATATCGGGTCACTGGAAGGGGTTCCGGGCACCCCCCCCCCCCCGGCAACTATATGGGCCTAATGGGCCAAGATGGGAAACACAGCAGCCAGCATGGGCTGCTGCGCCCCCCATATAGGCCGAACCTGGAGGGGAAGGAAAGAGGAGAAGAGAGAAGGAAGGGGCGGGAGGGATTCGGCCTCCCCCTTCCTTCCCTCCTCCCTCCTCCTTCCTTCCCCCTCCGGAAGTTATGGTAAGGGGGTGAATTGCACTAGGGCCCCAAGTAGGATTCCTCCTACTTGGGCGCCCCCTTGGCTGCTCCCTCTCCCTCCCACCTATATATATGAGGGGGGGAGGCGCCTAGAAGACACACCAACAATTGTTAGCCGTGTGTGGCGCCCCCTCCATAGTTTATGCCTCCGGTCATATTCACGTTGTCCTTAGGCGAAGCCCTGCGCGGATCACTTCACCATCACCGTCACCACGCCGTCGTGCTGATGAAACTTTCCCTCGACACTTTGCTGGATCAAGAGTTCGAGGGACGTAATCGAGCTGAACGTGTGTAGAACTCGGAGGTGCCATACGTTCGGTGCTTGATCGGTCGGAACGAGAAGAAGTTCGACTATATCAAGCGCGTTGTCAAACGCTTTCGCTTTCGGTCTACGAGGGTACGTGGACACACTCTCCCCCGCTCGTTGCTATGCATCTCCTAGATAGATCTTGCATGAGCGTAGGAATTTTTTTAAAATTTCATGCTACGTTTCCCAACACTCCATTCATCAAGTGAGCTAATGTCAAATAACCTCTTTTCACCGGCAAGTTTGAAATCATAGTTGAGCTCTTTAATTGGCCAATAAGCTTTATGTTCTAGTTCTAGAGGTAAGTGACATGCTTTTTGATAAACCATTTTATACGGAGACATACCCATGGGATTTTTAAAAGCAGTTCTATAAGCCCATAATGCATCATCAAGTTTCTTAGACCAATTCTTTCTAGATCTATTAGCAGTCTTTTGCAAGATCAATTTAGTTTCTCTATTGCTCAATTCTACTTGACCACTAGACCGAGGATGATAAGGTGATGCAATTCTATGGTTAACATCATATTTAGCAAGCAATTTACGGAAAGTACCATGAATAAAGTTTGAACCACCATTAGTCATTAAATATCTAGGGACTAACTTCTTTAAGCATTTTAATCAAAGTGTTGTGATAAGCACTACTAGTTGGAATAGCTTCTACCCACTTAATAACATAATAAACAACAACTAAAATATATGTATAACCATTATAGGAAGGAAAAGGTCCCATATAATCAAAGCCCCAAACATCAAATGGTTCAATAACAAGTGAATAATTCATAGGCATTTCCTGATGTCTACTAATATTACCAATTATTTGACATTTATCACAAGACAAAACAAACTTACAAGCATCCTTGAAGAGAGTAGGCCAATAAAAGCCAGATTGTAATACATTGTGTGCAGTTCTATCTCCAGCATGGTGTCCTCCGTAGGCCTCAGAGTGACACTTGCGTAGGATTTGTTCATGTTCATGCTCAGGTACAAAACGTCTAATAACACCATCTACTCCTTTATAAAGGTGTGGGTCATCCAGAAGTAATGTCTTAAATCATAGAAAAACTTTTTCTTTTGCTGGTATGTGAAACTAGGTGGTATAAATTTGGCAATGATGACCCACAAGTATAGGGGATCTATCGTAGTCCTTTTGATAAGTAAGAGTGTCGAACCCAACGAGGAGCAGAAGGAAATGATAAGCAGTTTTCAGTAAGGTATTCTCTGCAATCACTGAAATTATCAGTAATAGATAGTTTTGTGATAAGGTAATTTGTAACGAGCAACAAGTAACAGAAGTAAATAAGGTGCAGCAAGGTGGCCCAATCCTTTTTGTAGCAAAGGACAAGCCTGTACAAACTCTTATATAAAGGAAAACGCTCCCGAGGACACATGGGAATTATCGTCAAGCTAGTTTTCATCACGTTCATATGATTCGCGTTCGGTACTTTGATAATTTGATATGTGGGTGGACCGGTGCTTGGGTACTGCCCTTCCTTGGACAAGCATCCCACTTATGATTAATCCCTCTTGCAAGCATCCGCAACTACAAAAGAAGTATTAAGGTAAACCTAACCATAGCATGAAACCTATGGATCCAAATCAGCCCCTTACGAAGCAACACATAAACTAGGGTTTCAGCTTCTGTCACTTTAGCAACCTCATCATCTACTTATTACTTCCCAATGTCTTCCTCTAGGCCCAAATAATGGTAAAGTGTCATGCAGTCGACGTTCACATGACACCACTAGAGGAGAGACAACATACATCTCATCAAAATATCAAACGAATACCAAATTCACATGACTACTTATAGCAAGACTTCTCCCATGTCCTCAGGAACAAGCATAACTACTCACAAAGAATATTCATGTTCATAATCAGAGGGGTATTAATATGCATAATGGACCTGAACATATGATCTTCCACCAAATAAACCAACTAGAATCAACTACAAGGAGTAATCAACACTACTAGCAACCCACATGTACCAATCTGAGGTTTCGGGACAAAGATTGGATACAAGAGATGAACTAGGGTTTGAGAGGAGATTGTGCTGGTGAAGATATTGATGGAGATTGACCCCCTCCCGATGAGAGGATCGATGGTGATGACGATGGTGATGATTTCCCCTGCCGGAGGGATGTTTCCTCGGCAGACAGCTCCTCCGGAGCCCTAGATTGGTTCCACCTCGTGGCGGCGGAGTTTCGTCCCGTAAGCTTGCTTATGATTTTTTTCCAGGTAGAAAGACACCATATAGCCAAAGATGGGCACCAAAGGCCTGCCAGGGGGCCCATGAGGCAGGGGCGCGCCCAGGGGGGTAGGGCGCGCCCCGACCCTCATGGATGGTGGGTGGCCCACCTCTGGTGCTTCATTCGCCCAATATTTTTTATATATTCTAAAACGTGCTCCCGTGAAGTTTCAGGACTTTTGGAGTTGTGCAGAATAGGTCTCTAAAATTTGCTCCTTTTCCAGCCCAGAATTCCAGCTGCCGGCATTCTCCCTCTTCATGTAAACCTTGTAAAATAAGGGAGAATAGGCATAAGTATTGTGACATAATGTGTAATAACAGCCCATAATGTAATAAATATCGATATAAAAGCATGATGCAAATGGACGTATCAACTCCCCCAAGCTTAGACCTCATTGGTCCTCAAGCGGAAGCCGATAACGAAAAATATGTCCACATGTTTAGAGATAGATGTGTCAATAAAATAGAATACATACATGAGGGCATCATGATCATTCTCATAACAGCAACACACACACACACACACACACACACACACACACACACACACACACACACACACACACACATATATATATATATATATATATATATATATATAGTCATATGATTTCTTATGCTAAAGTAACAATTCATTCACAATTTCAAGTATGAATCAGAAACTTCATTGAAAACTAACAAACTATAATCTTAGTCATTGAAGCAATTGCAATTTATCATAACATCGGAAAGAGTCAATATAAGAGCTTTTCAGCAAGTCCACATACTCAACTATCATTTAGTCTTTCACAATTGCCAACACTCAGGCAATACTTATGGGTATGAATTTTTAATCGGACACAGAGAAAGATAGGGGCTTATAGTTTTGCCTCCCAACCTTTTACCTCAAGGGTAATGTCAACAATAATAGTTCATGAAAACTCACATCCAATTAGCTATATATATCAGGATCTTTCCAACACAGTGTGCTTGCCAAAGGATAAAATGTAAAAAGGAAAGGTGAAGATCACCATGACTCTTGTATGAAGTATAAGACAAGAATAAAAGATAGGCCCTACGCAGAGGGAAGCAGAGGTTGTCATGTGCTTTTATGGTTGGATGCACAAAATCTTAATGCGAAAGAACGTCACTTTATATTGCCACTTGTGATATGGACCTTTATTATGCAGTCTGTTGCTTTTATTTCTTCCACATCACAAGATCTTATAAAGCTTATTTTCTCCACACTAATAAATCATACATATTTAGAGAGCAATTTTTATTGCTTGCAACAATGACAACTTACTTGAAGGGTCTTATTCAATCCATAGGTAGATATGGTGGACTCTCATGGCAAAACTGGGTTTAAGGATATTTGGAAGCACAAGTAGTATCTCTACTCGGTGCAAAGAATTTGGCTAGCATGAGGGGGAAAGGCAAGCTCAACATGTTGGATGATCCATGACAATATAATTTATTTCAGATGTAAGAAAGCATAACCCATTACGTTGTCTTCCTTGTCCAACATCAACTTTTTAGCATGTCATATTTTAATGAGTGCTCACAATCATAAAAGATGTCCAAGATAGTGTATTGATATGTGAAAACCTCTCTTTCTTTATTACTTCCTAATTGCAACGATGACCAAAACTATGTTTGTCAACTCTCAACAACTTTTATTCATCATACTCTTTATATGTGAAGTCATTACTCTCCATAAGATCCATATGATCTCTTTATTTCTTTTTATTCTTTCTCTTCTCTTTTATTTTTTATTCCCTCAAAATCATATCAAGATAATCAAGACCTTGACTCAAAACTAATCTTTATCATATATAGCTCACGGACTCGATTACATAGAAGGATCATAAAGCAAAACTCAAAACTAGATCATACTAAACCTTTATTCTACTAGATCAAGATATTACCAAAAGGATCGAACTAAGAAAAACGGTAAAGATAGAAGTGTGATGGTGATACGATACCGGGGCACTCCCCCAAGCTTGGCAGTTGCCAAGGGGAGTGCCTATACCCATGTGTTTATGTCTCTTTCTTCGGGGGTGGTGATGTTGATGACGATGACAATTGTGCCCTCAGCTTTTTCATATTGTAATTGAGAAGAACGATCTCCTCCTTTAAATCATCGACCTCCGATTCCAGCTTCAAGATTTTGTCGCATAAATCTCCTTTGCTTTTCCATCGAAAACGAGAAGGAATAGATCGGTTGTTAGACAGTTTAGCTCTCTTAGGGAGACTAGACTTCTTGAACTTCACGTGCATATCCCCAGGTTGAGGTAGAGGAATATCCTCCTCCTCCGAACTTGAATCATTGATCCTTATCAAATGAGCATCCTCCTCATCATCCATAGTTCGACCACAAGGAGATAGGTCCCCATAGGTCTTTGGGTCAGCAATGAGGTGTGAGACATAGCTCTCTCAGTCGGAGTCTTGAGATGACATCTTGCTCTAAATCTGCAGCAGAAACAGCTCGAAACAAAAACAGAGGATATTTGCGTGGTAAGGTGGTCAAAACCTTTAGGAGATTATATAATGAATTTTTACCGACCAAAAGAAGTATCATGCAAGAAAATGGAGTCCGGAGGGCACACGAGGTGCCCACGAGGTAGGGGGCGCGCCCTCCACCCTCGTGGAAGCCTCGTGTCCTTTCCGGACTCCTTATTTTCCTATTTTCTTAAATATTCCAAAACGGAGAAAAAATGCCATTAGAATTGTTTTGGAGTCGGTTTACTTACTGTACCACATACCTATTCCTTTTCGGAGTCTGAAACATTCTGGAAAGTGTCCCTTATGTATTCCTCCGAGGTTACAGTTTCAATAACATTAGTTTCAACATTTATAGGATTACCTGAGATATAATGTTTGATTCTTTGACCGTTCACTACCCTCGGATTTGTGCCTTCGAAGTTGTTGATTTTTATGACACCGGAACGATAGACCTCCTTGATAAAGTAAGGACCTTCCCATTTAGAGAGGAGTTTTCCTGCAAAAAATATTAAACAAGAGTTGTATAACAATACACAATCACCTACATTAAACTCACGTTTTTGTATCCTTTTGTCATGCCATCTTTTAACCTTTTCTTTAAACAGTTTGGCATTCTCATAGGCCTGGGTTCACCACTCAACAAGTGAGCTAATGTCAAAAAGCCTCTTCTCACCGGCAAGTTTGAAATCATAATTGAGCTCTTTGATGGCCCAATATACCTTATGTTCTAGTTCAAGAGGTAAGTGACATGCTTTTACATATACCATCTTATACGGAGACATACCCATAGGATTCTTATATGCAGTTCTATAGGCCCATAATGCATCATCAAGTTTCTTGGACCAATTCTTTCTAGATCTATTAACAGTCTTTTGTAAAATTAATTTAAGCTCCCTATTACTCAGTTCTACTTGGCCACTAGACTGTGGATGATATGGAGATGCAATTCTATAATTAACATCATACCTAGCAAGCATTTTACGAAAAGCACCATGAATAAAATGTGAACCACCATCAGTCATTAAATATCTAGGGACTCCAAACCTCAGAAAAATAACTTCTTTAAGCATCTTAATAGAGGTGTTATGATGAGCACTACTAGTTGGAATAGCTTCTACCCACTTAGTAACGTGATCAACATCAACTAAAATATGTGTATACCCATTAGAGGAAGGAAACGGTCCCATATATTCAAAGCCCAAAACATCAAATGGTTCAATAACAAGTGAATAATTCATAGGCATTTCTTGACGCCTACTAATATTACCAATTCTTTGACATTCATCACAAGACAAGACAAACTTACGGGCATCCTTGAAGAGAGTAGGCCAATAAAAACCGGATTGCGATACCTTATGTGCAGTTCTATCTCCAGCATGGTGTCCTCCATAAGCCTCGGAGTGACACTTGCGTAGGATCTGATCCTGTTCATGCGCAGGTACACAACATCTAATAACACCATCTACTCCTTCTTTATAAATGTGTGGGTCATCCCAAAAGTAATGTCTTAAATCATAGAAGAACTTTTTCTTTTGCTAGTATGTGAAACTAGGTGGTATAAATTTAGCAACAATGTAATTAGCATAATCGGCATACCATGGAGCAGTACGAGAAGCATTTACGACAGCTAATTGTTCATCAGGAAAGTATCATCAATAGGTAGTGGGTCATCAAGAACATTCTCTAACCTAGACAAGTTGTCTGCAACGGGGTTCTCAGCTCCCTTTCTATCAATGATATGCAAATCAAATTCTTGTAGTAGGAGAACTCTTCTAATAAGTCTAGGTTTAGCATCTTTCTTTTCCATAAGATATTTAATAGCAGCATGATCAGTGTGAACAGTTACTTTAGAATCAACAATATAAGTTCTAAACTTATCACAAGCAAATACAACTGCTAAAAATTATTTTTCAGTAGTAGCATAGTTTCTCTGGGCACTGTCTAGAGTTTTACTAGCATATTGGAGAACATTTAATTTCTTATCAACTCTTTGTCCTAAAATAGCACCTACAACATAATCACTAGCGTCACACATAATTTCAAAGGGTAAAGTCCAATCAGGTGGCTGAACAATAGGCGCAGAAATCAAAGCTTTCTTAAGTATTTCAAATGCTTCTACACAATCATCATCAAAGACAAAAGGAACATCTTTTTGTAAAAGATTATTCAGAGGCCTTGAAATTTTAGATAAGTCTTTAATGAACCTCCTATAAAAACCGGCATGACCAAGGAAACTTCTTATACCTTTAATGTCCTTCGGGCACGGCATCTTTTCAATAGCATCAACTTTAGCTTTATCAACTTCAATACCTCTTTCAGAAATTTTATGCCCCAAGACAATACCTTCATTAACCATAAAGTGGCATTTCTCCCAATTCAAGACAAGATTAGTTTCTTCACATCTCTGCAAAACTCGATCAAGGTTTCCTAAGCAATCATCAAAAGAAGTTCCATATACAGAGAAATCATCCATGAAAACCTCAACAATCTTTTCACAGAAGTCACAGAATATCGCGGTCATACATCTTTGAAAGGTAGCAGGTGCATTACATAAACCAAAAGGCATACGTCTATAAGCAAGGGTACCGAAAGGGCAAGTAAAAGTTGTCTTTTCTTGATCCTCTTTTGACACAGGTATTTGAGAGAAACCAGAATAACCATCTAGAAAGCAAAAATGTGTATGTTTGGATAATCTTTGTAGCATTTGATCAATAAAAGGTAAAGGGTAATGATCTTTTTTAGTAGCTTTATTCAATTTGCGGAAATCAATTACCATTCTATAACATGTAACAATTCTTTATGGGATCAATTCATCTTTATCATTAGGAACAACAGTAATACCTTCCTTCTTAGGGACATAATGGACAGGACTTACCCACTAACTATCAACAATGGGATAAATTATACCTGCCTCCAGAAGCTTTAGTATTTCTTTTCTTACCACTTCTTTCATCTTAGGATTTAACCGTCGTTGGTGATCAACAACTGGTTTAGTGTCTTTCTCCAATTTTATTTTGTGTTGACATAGAGTGGGACTAATGCCCTTAAGATCATCAAGAGTATATCCAATAGCAGCATGGTGCTTCTTCAGAGTTTTCAATAATTTCTCCTCTTCCTGCTCTGAAAGGTTAGCACTAATAATAACAGGATATATCTTCTTTTCATCAAGATAGGCATATTTAAGAGTATCAGGTAAAGGTTTAAGCTCAAACAAGGGATCACCCTTAGGTGGAGGGGGATCTCCCCTGGGATTTCAACAGGCAAGTTGTGTTTCAAAATAGGGCCCTGTTTAAAGAATACTTCATCTATTTCCCTTCTTTTATTCATAAACATATCATTTTCATGGTCGAGCAAATATTGTTCTAAAGGATCATTAGGAGGCACGGCAATAGAAGCAAGACCAATAATTTCATCTTTACTAGGCAATTCTTTATCATGGGGTTGTCTATGAAATTTAGCAAAATTAAACTCATGAGACATATCCCCTAAACCAACAGAAACAATATCCTTTTTGCAGTTTATCTTAGCATTAACAGTATTCAAGAAGGGTCGACCAAATATAATGGGACAAAAGTCATCTTGTGGGGAACCAAGAACAAGAAAATCAGCAGGATATTTAACTTTTCCACACAAGACTTCAACATCTCTAACAATCCCAACTCGTGAAATAGTATCTCTATTAGCAAGCTTAATTGTAACATCTATCTCTTTTATCTCAGCAGGTCCAATATCATGCATAATTTCTTTGTATAAGGAATGAGGTATTGCACTTGCACTAGCACCCATATCACATAAACCATGATAGCAATGATCTCTATTTTAACAGAAATAACAGGCATGCCTACAATAGGTCTATTTATTTTTAGTATCGGGTCTAGCAATTCTAGCAGCTTCATCACAAAAGTAAATAACATGCCCATCGATATTATCGGCCAAGAGATCTTTAACCATAGCAATACTAGGTTCAACTTTAATTTTCTCAGGGGGTGTAGGTGTTCTAGTATTACTCTTACGAACCACAGTTGAAGCTTTAGCATGATCCTTTATTGTAACAGGGAAAGGTGGTTTCTCAATATAAGCAGTAGGAACAACAGGATCAACATTATAAGTGATAGTCTTTTCTTCAACTTTAATAGGTGCAACTACTTTTACTTCAATGGGAGGATTATATTTAAAACACTTCTCCTTAGGGAGATCAACATGAGTAGCAAATGATTCACAGAAAGAAGTTACTATCTCAGAGTCAAGTCCATATTTAGTGCGAAATTCATGAAAAGCATCGGTATCCATAAAAGATTTAACACAATAAAACTTAGGTGTTATACCTGACTCCTTACCTTCGTCGAGATCCCAATCTTCAGAGTTGCGTTTAATTCTTTCCAATAAATCCCATTTGAATTCAATAGTCTTCAACATAAAAGAACCAGTACAAGAAGTATCGAGCATGGAGCGATTACTGAGAGAAAGCCGCGCATAAATTTTTTGAATAATCATTTCTTTTGAGAGCTCATGATTGGGCCATGAATATAACATTGACTTAAGCCTCCCCCAAGCTTGAGTGATACTTTCTCCTTCGTGAGCCAAAAATTATATATATATATAATTACGATCACGATGAACCAGATGCATAGGATAAAACTTCTGATGAAATTCCAATTTCAATCGTCTGTAGTTCCATGATCCAATATCATCACATAGCCTAAACCATGTCAATGCATTTCCCTTCAAAGATAAAGGGAAGACCTTCTTCTTGATAACATCCTCGGACATACCTGCAAGCTTAAACAATCCACAAACTTCATCCACATAGATTAGGTGCAAATCGGGATGTAATGTTCCGTCTCCTGTGAAAGGATTAGCTAGCAGTTTCTCTATCATATCCGAATGAATTTCAAAGTAAACATTTTCAGTAGGTTCAGTAGGTTGAGGAGAAACTCTTTGCTCTACTGGTCGGGGTGAAGATACCCCGAACAAGCCCCTCAAAGGATTATGCTCCATAGTAACAAGTGACAGTAAATTTCAGCACACTATATAAATTTTTCCTTACCAAAGGCGCTTCACTCCCCGGCAATGGCGCCATAAAAGAGTCTTGATGACCCACAAGTATAGGGGATCTATCTAGTCCTTTCGATAAGTAAGAGTGTCGAACCCAACGAGCAGGAAATGATAAGCAGTTTTCAGTAAGGTATTCTCTGCAAGCACTGAAATTATCGGTAACATATAGTTTTGTGATAAGGTAATTTGTAACGAGCAACAAGTAACAAAAGTAAATAAGGTGTAGCAAGGTGGCCCAATCCTTTTTGTAGCAAAGGATAAGCCCTGGACAAACTCTTATATAAAGGAAAACGCTCCCGAGGACACATGGGAATTATCGTCAAGCTAGTTTTCATCACGTTCATATGATTCGCGTTCAGTACTTTGATAATTTGATATGTGGGTGGACCGGTGCTTGGGTACTGCCCTTCTTTGGACAAGCATCCCACTTATGATTAACCCCTCTTGCAAGCATCCGCAACTACAAAAGAAGTATTAAGTTAAACCTAACCATAGCATGAAACCTATGGATCCAAATCAGCCCCTTACGAAGCAACGCATAAACTAGGGTTTAAGCTTCTGTCACTCTAGCAACCCATCATCTACTTATTACTTCCCAATGTCTTCCTCTAGGCCCAAACAATGGTAAGGTGTTATGTAGTCGACGTTACACCACTAGAGGGGAGACAACATACATCTCATCAAAATATCAAACGAATACCAAATTCACATGACTACTTATAGCAAGACTTCTCCCATGTCCTCAGGAACAAATGTAAATACTCACAAAGCATATTCATGTTCATAATCAGAGGGGTATTAATATGCATAATGGATCTGAACATATGATCTTCCACCAAATAAACCAACTAGCATAAACTACAAGGAGTAATCAACACTACTAGCAACCCACAGGTACCAATCTGAGGTTTTGGGACAAAGATTGGATACAAGAGATGAACTAGGGTTTGAGAGGAGATGGTGCTGGTGAAGATGTTGATGGAGATTGACCCCCTCCCGATGAGAGGATCGATGGTGATGACGATGGTGATGATTTCCCCCTCCCGGAGGGATGTTTCCCCGGTAGAACAGCTCCGCCGGAGCCCTAGATTGGTTCCGCCTCGTGGCGGTGGAGTTTCGTCCCGTGAGCTTGCTTATGATTTTTTCCAGGACGAAAGACTCCATATAGCCAAAGATGGGCACCAGAGGCCTGCTAGGGGGCCACGAGGCAGGGGGCGCGCCCAGGAGGTAGGGTGTGCCCCCCACCCTCGTGGATGGTGGGTGGCCCCCCTTTGGTGCTTCCTTCGCCCAATATTTTTTATATATTCTAAAACGTGCTCCCGTGAAGTTTCAGGACTTTTGGAGTTGTGCAGAATAGGTCTTTAATATTTGCTCCTTTTGCAGCCCAGAATTCCAACTGCCGTCATTCTCCCTCTTCATGTAAACCTTGTAAAATAAGGGAGAATAGGCATAAGTATTGTGACATAATGTGTAATAACAGCCCATAATGTAATAAATATTGATATAAAAGCATGATGCAAAATGGACGTATCAGGCAACAATGTAATTAGCATAATCAGCATACCATGGAGCACTATGAGAAGAATTTATGACAGCTAATTGTTCATCAGGACAACTATCATCAATAGGTAGTGAGTCATCAAGAATATTTTCTAACCTAGACAAGTTGTCTACTACGGGGTTCTCAGCTCCCTTTCTATCAATAATATGCAAATCAAATTCTTGCAGCAAGAGAACCCATCTAATAAGTCTAGGTTTAGCATCTTTCTTTTCCATAAGATATTTAATAGCAGCATGATCAGTGTGAACAGTTACTTTGGATTCAACAATATAAGATCTGGACTTATCACAAGGAAACACAACTTCTAGAAATTATTTTTCAGTAGTATCATGATTTCTTTGGGCACTGTCTAAAGTTTTACTAGCATAATGAATAACATTTAATTTCTTATCAACTCTTTGTCCTAGAACAACACCAACATCATAATCACTAGCATCACACATAATTTCAAAGGGTAGCTTCCAATCAGGTGGTTGAACAATAGGTGCAGAAGTCAAGGCTTTCTTAACTATTTCAAAGGCTTCTACACAATCATCATCAAAAACAAATGGAACATGTTTTTGCAAAAGATTAGTAAGAGTCCTAGAAATTTTAGAGAAGTCTTTAATAAACCTCATATAGAAACCAGCATGACCAAGGAAACTTCTTATACCTTTGATATCTTTAGGACACGGCATCTTTTCAATAGCATCAAATTTAGCTTTGTCAACTTCAATACCTCTTTCAGAAATTTTATGCCCCAAGACAATATCTTCATTAACCATAAAGTGGTACTTCTCCCAATTCAAGACAGATTAGTTTCCTCACATCTCTGCAAAACTCGATCAAGGTTCCTTAAGCAATCATCAAAAGAAAGTTCCGTAACGGAGAAATCATCCATGAAAACCTCAACAATCTTTTCACAAGTCAGAGAATATAGCAGTCATACATCATTGAAAGGTAGCAGGTGCATTGCATAAATCAAAAGGCATACGTCTATAAGCAAAGGTACCGAAAGGAAAAGTAAAAGTAGTCTTTTCTTGATCCTCTTGTGACATGGGTATCTGAGAAAAACCGGAATAACCATCTAGAAAGCAAAAGTGTGTATGTTTGAATATTCTTTCTAGCATTTGATCAATAAAAGGTAAAGGGTAATGATCTTTCCTAGTAGCTTTGTTTAATTTGCGAAAATTAATTACCATTCTATAACCTGTAACAGTTCTTTGTGGGATCAATTCATTCTTATCATTGGGAACAATAGTAATACCTCCCTTCTTAGGGACACAATGAACATGACTTACCCATCTACTATCAGTAATAGGATAAATTATACCTGCTTCCAGAAGCTTTAATATTTTATTTCTTACCACTTCCTTCATCTTGGGATTTAACCGTAGTTGATGATCAACGATCGGTTTAGCATCGGGATCCATATTAATTTTGTGCTTACATAGAGTGAGACTAATGCCCTTAAAATGATCAAGAGTATATCCAATAGCGGCATGGTGCTTCTTCAGAGTTTTCAATAGTTTCTTTTCTTCATGCCCTGAAAGGTTAGCACTAATAATAAAATGATATATCTTCGTTTCATCAAGATAAGCATATTTTAAAGTATCAGGTAATTGTTTAAGATCAAACACAGAATCACTCTTGGGTGGTAGAGGATATCCAAGAGTCTCAACGGGCAAATTGTGTTTCAATACATGCATTTGTTTAAAGAATATTTCATCTAATTCCTTTCTTTCATTCATGAACATATGGTTTTCATGGTCTAGCAAATATTGTTCTAAAGGATCAGTAGGAGGCACGACACGCGACCTGTTTGTGTAAAAATTTGCAGCACAAACATGAAAGAAACTAATGATAGCAGCAAAAAGTAAAACAAGATTGCGAAATTCCAGAAAATATGTTGGCAAAGGATCAAACACAAGACCTCACTCAAGAGAACTACGTCTATAACCACTGTACTAACTAAGGTTATGTGTCTAAAAGGGGCAGCCAGATACATATGATCTATTATAGGCGGCAGAGTAAAATATTTAAGAAAATTCAAACGTGGTTTTGAAAAAGAACAAACTTTTTGGAACGCAAACATTATTTTGAAAGCAAAAAAAGGAAAATAAAAATGAATATGAGAACATTTTTTGAGATTATGAACTACTTATAAAGCAACACGTTTTTTGAAAAACAACAACAAAATTTAAAAAAGTGAACATTTTTCACAATTAAAAACTACTGTTTTTACAAAACACGAGCATTTTTTTGAAATTGCAAATTAATTTTAAAAACATGAACATTGTTCGAATATGTGCAAGTTTTCAAAACTGTAGCACTTTTTTTTGGAATATGTGACAAAACTTGAAAATAAGAACATTTTTGGAAATTCAAAGACATTTTGTAATTTGCAAAAAAACAAAACATTCATACATTTTTTGAATTTGTAAACCAACTTTGAAACATGAATATTTTTTGAATATGTCAACAAATTTCTAAAAGGAAAATGTTTTTTGAATTTGTGAACAAAATTTGTAAACAGGAATATTTTTTGAAATTCCCAAACATTTTCCAATTTGTTAACAAAATATAACCATGTGAACATTTTTTTAATTTGTGAACAAATTTTGGAAATGGGAACTTTTTTGAAATAATTTTTGTTTGGGTTTTTTAACAAAATTTAAAAGGTTGTTTTTTTTATTTTTTTACGAACATGATCGAATTTGTGAAATTTTTTAAAATCACGAACATATTCTAAATTTGTAGAACAAATTTCGAAATGGTGAACAATTCTGAAAATCCAAAACAAATTTCAAGCGTGAACAATTTTTTTAGTACGTGATTTTTTTTAAAGCAAGAATTTTTTTGAATTGGTGAACAAGTTTTCAAAAGAGAAACATTAGTGAACATTTTTTGAATGTCCAAACAAACTTTGATAAGTGGAACATTTTTTGAAAATCTGAACGAAGTTTCAATTCTTTTAACAAAATAAAGAATAAAAGTAAATTTGAAAAAGGCAAAAACGAAAAATAAACAAAAATGGAACATTTTTGAAAATTGTGGAAATTTTGAACAAGAATATTTTTTTGAAATGCCCAAATAATTTTTAAAAATGCAAAGATTTTTTAAATTTATGAACAATTTTTTAAATCCAAATATTTTTCAAAATTTTCAACGTTTTCTAGAAACACAAACATGTTTTGAAATTTCCGAACAGTTTTCAAAAGAAACAAAAAATTGAAAAAAGTAGAAAGGAAAAGAAAACCGAAAAAGGGAAAGAAAGAAGAAAAAGAAACAAAAAACAAAAGAAAACCAGAAAACTGGTATAAAAAAACCGGTTCAGGAACCTTTTGGAAGGTTCCCAAAACTGGCTGCTCTCTGTGGGGAAGTGGGCTGGCCCAATTCTCGCGCTCAGGGGATTGTCTGTGCAAAAGCTCAACATTCTGACGGTGTTAGCGTCAAATAGGATTGTCCGGGTTCGATCCTTGGTTCCTACGAGAGAGCTCCTATTTATTGGGCGGGGAGCTCGTAACCGGCGCCTTCAGCGCTGGTTTCGAGTTGTGGCGCTCGAAACGTCACGATACTGGGCCGGCCCAGCAGGGTTTCGATTGATCACAGTGAAGCACGTCGCGAAAAAAAAAACGTGAGAAAAAGCACAAATGCCTGGTTTCGAACTCAGGATCGCACATACTTCTTGCTCTGCAGCAAGTACCACTACACCACAAAAGCTCTGTTGTTCTACAGGTAGGAAAGAGTGCTACTTAACCATTCGTTTAGTGAAACATTTAACGTAAAAAAATCTGAAAATTAGTTGAAAAGTTGATTGATTTTGAAAAACAAATTCAACAATTTTGAAAACTAGTTCATCAAATTTTTTAAAAGTCCAAAAAAATTGAAAAGAGTTCATCAGTTTTGAAAAAAGTTCATCGAATTTGAAAAAAAAATCATCGATTCAAAAAATGTTCATTGAATTTGAAAAAAGTTCACCAAATTTGAAAAATGTTCATCTATTTTGGAAACTAGTTCATAAGTTTTTAAAACAGTTCAAAAAATTTAAAAAAGTTAATCGAATTTGAAAACAGCTCAACGAATTTGAAAATAGTTTTTCTATTTAAAAAAATTTCATTGAATTTGGAAAATGTTCATCAAATTTGAAACATGTTCATCGATTTTGAAAACTAGTTCATAAGTTTTTAAAACAGTTCACAAAAATTGAAAAAAGTTCATTGGTTTTGAAAAAAAGTTCATCAAACTTGAAAAAAGTTCATCGATTTTTATAAAATTTCATTGAATTTGAAAAAAGTTCATCGATTTTGATAAAAATTTCGCGCATTTAAGGAAAGATAAAAAAGAAAGGTAAATGAGAAAAGAAAAGTGAAAAAGGAACAAGAAAAAAAAACACACCCAGAAGTTGACCAGGGAACGACCTAGAAAAAGAATAAAAAGAAAAGAAGGAAGTCTGTAATCACAGGTGCGTTGTTATCATAGTGGTGAGTTCGCTGCTCTGTTAATTGATCGGTCCCGTGTTCCATCCCTCGCTTGCGCACATTATTTTTTCCTGCAGTTTCAACAGGAAAAAAAGATAACGGGCCGGCCCAGCGCAGCGCCGGGTGGTGTGCGCCCGTTTGAGGAATTCGAAGAAAAGGGCGCAGCGGGCGCTGTTTACGAAATGCCCGCCTTATGTGCCTCTTCAGACTAATGTTGCTCTCTTGAGGATTCGAACCTGCGCTAGCAACTCCAGTGAATGGTTGGGTAACCACTTGCGAGAAATTACAACGCGAAGGTTTTAAGAACTAAACTTTGGCCTCGCTATTTAGAAAAAGGGCATTTCTTTTGAAGAAGAAATGTGAACAAAATTTGAATGTCCCCAGATTTTAAAAAACATCACGAATTAGAAAAAGGTTCATATATTAAAAAGCGTTCATGAATTCAAAACGTTCATAATACTGAAAAAAATTCCATAGACTGTCAAAAAAGTTCAAAAATTTGAAAAAAAGTTCATCGATTCTAAAAAAAGTTCGCAAGTTTGAAAAGAGTATATCGATTTTCAAAAAATGTTCATCAACTCTAAAAAATGTTCATAGAATTTGAAAAAGGTTCATGGAATTTGAAAAATGTTCACAAAAAATTGAAAAAATTTCATCGAATATGAAAACATTTCACCGAATTTGAGAAAAAGTTCATCGGATGTGAAAAAGTTCATCGAATTTTAAAAACAGTTCATGGAATTTGAAAAAGGCTCATCAAAATTTGAAAAACAATTCACCAAATTTTAAAAAGTTCATCGATTTTGCAGAAAAAATTTATGAAGAAAGAAAGTTTCTCGAATTATAATAAAGAAAAGCAAAAAAAGACAGAAAAGAGGAAAAAGGAATGAGAAAGAAAAAAAGGGAAGAAAACATAGAAAAAGCAAAACTAGGATAGTGGCGAGGTGGTTATCGCGTCGTACTCTATTCCGCTCGTCGAGAGATGGAATCCCAGCTCTCTCACGTGAGAACGTCTCATCTTTTTTGAACTTTAAATATTACTACTACAAATGCCCATGCATTGCAACGGGCAAAGGCGAAAAAACCTTCTTTGCGTGTCATTATGTGTCACTTGTATCCAACTCTGATACGAAAAAGTAGTGGTTGAACCTCAGGTGCACCCATGCTACACATATGCAACAAAACGTATTAATACATTTTAGAAAAATCTAAAACCTGGTGAGAATGATCATCAATAAATGTTAGAGATGCTTGCAAAGTTTAGTAGTCAAATGACATCGGAGGAGACATGAAGTGTAATTCATTTAAAGGATTTGTATACAATTATCAAAAGATTTGAATCCTAATGATTTTGATTATGTATGATTATTTTTATTGAAGACTGTTTGATTTGTAAGATTGTATTTCATTCTTAATGGTTTTCTTTTCACGATTGGGCTTGGCCCAACGCAAGAATTATCCTGGCGCGTCTCTCTCTTCCGTACTCCCGTTCTAGCACAGATATGGTTGGTTTGTGCAATTTTGTCTGAAAAAAGATGCATCGTTCATTTGATAAACGGCTAAAAAAGGAAGATGCATCGTGCATTTGCTAAACGGCTGACATGTTGGTTGGAGCTGACACGTACACCACCACCTACAAATATTACTACTACAAATGCCCATGCGTTGCAACGGGCAAAGGCGAAAAAACCTTCTTTGCGCGTCATTATGTGTCACTTGTATCCAACTCTGATAAGAAAAAGTAGTGGTTGAACCTCAGGTGCACCCATGCTACACATATGCAACAAAACATATTAATACATTTTAGAAAAATCTAAAACCTGGTGAGAATGATCATCAATAAATGTTAAAGATGCTTGCAAAGTTTAGTAGTCAAATGACATCGGAGGAGACATGAAGTGTAATTCATTTAAAGGATTTGTATACAATTATCAAAAGATTTGAATCCTAATGATTTTGATTATGTATGATTATTTTTATTGAAGACTGTTTGATTTGTAAGATTGTATTTCATTCTTAATGGTTTTCTTTTCACGATTGGGCTTGGCCCAACGCAAGAATTATCCTGGCGCGTCGCTCTCTTCCGTACTCCCGTTCTAGCACAGATATGGTTGGTTTGTGCAATTTTTGTCTAAAAAAAGATGCATCGTTCATTTGATAAACGGCTAAAAAAGGAAGATGCATCGTGCATTTGCTAAACGGCTGACATGTTGGTTGGAGCCGACACGTACACCACCACCTACAAATATTACTACTACAAATGCCCATGCGTTGCAACGGGCAAAGGCGAAAAAACCTTCTTTGCGTGTCATTATGTGTCACTTGTATCCAACTCTGATAAGAAAAAGTAGTGGTTGAACCTCAGGTGCACCCATGCTACACATATGCAACAAAACATATTAATACATTTTAGAAAAATCTAAAACCTGGTGAGAATGATCATCAATAAATGTTAGAGATGCTTGCAAAGTTTAGTAGTCCAATGACATCGGAGGAGACATGAAGTGTAATTCATTTAAAGGATTTGTATACAATTATCAAAAGATTTGAATCCTAATGATTTTGATTATGTATGATTATTTTTATTGAAGACTGTTTGATTTGTAAGATTGTATTTCATTCTTAATGGTTTTCTTTTCACGATTGGGCTTGGCCCAACGCAAGAATTATCCTGGCGCGTCTCTCTCTTCCGTACTCCCGTTCTAGCACAGATATGGTTGGTTTGTGCAATTTTTGTCTGAAAAAAGATGCATCGTTCATTTGATAAACGGCTAAAAAAGGAAGATGCATGGTGCATTTGCTAAACGGCTGACATGTTGGTTGGAGCCGACACGTACACCACCACCTACAAATATTACTACTACAAATGCCCATGCGTTGCAACGGGCAAAGGCGAAAAAACCTTCTTTACGTGTCATTGTGTGTCACTTGTATCCAACTCTCATAAGAAAAAGTAGTGGTTGAACCTCAGGTGCACCCATGCTACACATATGCAACAAAACATATTAATACATTTTAGAAAAATCTAAAACCTGGTGAGAATGATCATCAATAAATGTTAGAGATGCTTGCAAAGTTTAGTAGTCAAATGACATCGGAGGAGACATGAAGTGTAATTCATTTAAAGGATTTGTATACAATTATCAAAAGATTTGAATCCTAATGATTTTGATTATGTATGATTATTTTTATTGAAGACTGTTTGATTTGTAAGATTGTATTTCATTCTTAATGGTTTTCTTTTCACGATTGGGCTTGGCCCAACGCAAGAATTATCCTGGCGCGTCTCTCTCTTCCGTACTCCCGTTCTAGCACAGATATGGTTGGTTTGTGCAATTTTTGTCTGAAAAAAGATGCATCGTTCATTTGATAAACGGCTAAAAAAGGAAGATGCATGGTGCATTTGCTAAACGGCTGACATGTTGGTTGGAGCCGACACGTACACCACCACCTACAAATATTACTACTACAAATGCCCATGCGTTGCAACGGGCAAAGGCGAAAAAACCTTCTTTGCGTGTCATTATGTGTCACTTGTATCCAACTCTGATAAGAAAAAGTAGTGGTTGAACCTCAGGTGCACCCATGCTACACATATGCAACAAAACATATTAATACATTTTAGAAAAATCTAAAACCTGGTGAGAATGATCATCAATAAATGTTAGAGATGCTTGCAAAGTTTAGTAGTCAAATGACATTGGAGGAGACATGAAGTGTAATTCATTTAAAGGATTTGTATACAATTATCAAAAGATTTGAATCCTAATGATTTTGATTATGTATGATTATTTTTATTGAAGACTGTTTGATTTGTAAGATTGTATTTCATTCTTAATGGTTTTCTTTTCACGATTGGGCTTGGCCCAACGCAAGAATTATCCTGGCGCGTCTCTCTCTTCCGTACTCCCGTTCTAGCACAGATATGGTTGGTTTGTGCAATTTTTGTCTGAAAAAAGATGCATCGTTCATTTGATAAACGGCTAAAAAAGGAAAATGCATCGTGCATTTGCTAAACGGCTGACATGTTGGTTGGAGCCGACACGTACACCACCACCTCCACCTCAAAACTTATCCATTCGTTTCCACCTCCACCGCTCGATGTTTTATTTCTGTCGCTATCCATCGCTCTACCTATCTGCATCTCTTTCTTCACCGAGGGCCCAGAGTCGTTGCCTACCCCGGACACGGGCGGCTTCCCCCCGAGCGTGCCTCCACCACACAACATCACCCCATCTCCAGCTCCCCTCGCCGCTGCCAGAGGCCACCTCCAGGCCTGTCTCAGGGCCTCTCCTCGTCTCACAGCCCGTTGCGTGCGCCCCCTTCCCTCGCGGCTGTCAGCCCGATGCTCCGGAGGCGTGCACCCCCTTCCCTCGTGGCTGTCGGCCTGGTGCTTCGGAGGTCCGGTGGCGCGTCTCTCGCTGGCCTGCCGGCCGACGGAGTGGCCCCTGGTGGAAGATCCGGGGCGGCTGCTCCCATGGCCGCGCCCTACGGTCGACGGAGTGGCCCCTGGTGGCAGATCCAGGGCGGCTGCTTCAATGGCTGCACCCTCCCGTGACTTCCCGCGCAGCGCGCCTCGCCGCTCCTCCCCTTCCGCCGCCACCGACACAGTTGCCCGGTGTCGGCGCGCGTCCTTGTTCTGCAGGATCCGGCTCCACCCTACCCTTCCTCTCCTCGACCACTGGCAGCTCCGACCTCTCGAGGACAACGGCTCGGCCCGGTCTTTTGTTGGTCTGGTTGTGGCCCCATGGCCATGGCGCGTCGCCACCGCCGGCCTTCGCGCAGCCGCGCTGGATCCCGACTTCATCCCCCTCGCCCCGACGTCCGCCGCTTCCCCGCCTCCCGGAGCCCTGCCACCGTCGTCCTGCATCATGTCACGATCGGATCGGGTTTTCTCTTCACTCATCAAGAATTGTGGCCATCCTCTGCACCCGAGACCGCTACTCACATAGCGGCGCTCTTCAGCCATCGAGAATTGCGGGTTAAATTAGACAGAACGCAGGGACTTTTGTGCGCCCTCCTTCTTCGGCCGCCACTGGCCTACGATGGCCATGTCCATCCTCTGCACGCGAGACCGCTAAGCCCATAGCGGCCCCGCGCCGCCCGTACGCCGCCGCACCCCGCGCTCGTCGCCCCCGAGCTCCCGCGCCCAAACTCCCGAGGAGAGCCGCAGCGCGTGCTTCTCCAGCTCTCCTCCACTCGATCCAGCACGCGAAGTCGCGAACCCGCCACCTCTGTCTTGGAAGAAAACTCAAGGGGCTTTATGTAAATTGGAAACGTTTTTCTGACTTAAAACCTGTAGTGCGGGTTGATTTCAGAGAACTATAGGGGGTTTATGTAAATATGCGGTTTCCTTTGTTTGCACATCTGTTCATTAAACGGACAAAACTAAATAAAATAATGCACGTAAAAATATTCAAAACGGGACTAAATAAAGCGAACCAAACCATGAATACATATTCTCTTTAATAGTAGGTATAGATAAAGAACAGAAAAAAAAAACTGACGAAAGTGGCCCGGCCCAAGGTGCAGAGGTGGTGTGCGACCGTTAGCCGGTTTGCCTATATCCGTCGCTTAAGGCGCCGAATAGGATCTGGCGGTTTCTACCCCCTTTCTCCCCTTTTTTCTTGGTAGGAAGCGCGCCTCCTCCTCGTGCACGCCCTAATGGGCTGGACCATGTGCGGGGGGTGGTGCCCTATGTTTTCTGTTTCGTTTTTTGATTTTCACTTTTTGATTTTTGTTTTTGGTTTTCCGTCTTTAAGTTATTTCGGGATTTTCAGAAGAACCAAATTTCAAAAATTTGCAAGCTTTAAAAATATATTGAGAAATCATAAGCTGTTTGTGAATTCAAAAATATATGAAAAATCATAAAATGTTCATGGTTTCAAAAAAAATCGCATATTATAAAAATATTCGCAATCTCAAATACATGTTCATGAAATAAAAATAATCATATTTTTTGAAAAATAATCAAGTATTCAAAACTTATTCTGGAAATACAAAAAAATGTACATGAAATTTTAAAAAATATTCCTAAAAATTAAAATAGATATGTAAATAATGAACAAAATGAACCATCGCTTGCGTAGAAGTTTTATTAGGGGGTCTATAGAAATTGTTTTATGATTTTATTTAGTCTCTTGCATCGGGTTAAAAAAAGGTTTCCGTGTTTCATACAACGCTGAGCCCCCAAAAAATTGACACATCTTCCTATAGGTTAGTTTTATAAGCTATATAAAAATGACTAAATGTCTACTTTGCCTTCATACACAGCTATGTTTACTTTGGTACCACGATACTGGTTATGGTAAGCACCACTACGCTAGGTCAAGACGAGACACATCATTCATCAGTCTAGCTCAGGCAGGTTCCATCAATGCAGTTTGCTCAGTGAAAAAATATTTTGTCCTGGCGCCTTAGAAAGTCAAATCGTGATCAGACCATCATATTTTTGTTTCTGAAATGACTTTTTAGAAGTCCCTTATTTTATCATGACATCACTTAGACATAGTTTATGAAATGACATTTTTAAAGTCGTTATCTCATCCTGGCATTTGATTCAGATTTTTTTATATCTACCACACCAGCACAATCTTCCGATGTAACGCATGGTCGTATTTGCTAGTTGTGTAAAAAGCCAGTAAAACTCAATGTAGTATTTTATTGAGATCGAAAGTAGGAGTGGGGGCACTTTTACGCAAAAGCCTAACCGCCTTTTGTTAGACAGAGATGAGAGACGAGAGAGTGGGGGAAAAAAAGAAAATTGAACCTTATATACTGGTCTACCTCGCTCTTAACCAACAGTTGTAATGCCCATTCAATTCAGTTGAGCTTTTTTGGTCTCGTGTGTTGCACAACGAATTTTAACATGTCCCTTGCTGGAAAAGAAAAAGAGAGGAGATTTTGAACATGTCTAATTTTTTGAAAGATCCAGACTTGCTGGCTTTTCATTGGCTTAGCAGGGGAGAGTTACAAAATTTGTGATCAACTGATCAGTGAAGAGAAAAATGAGTTACAGAGGCGTGGGGGGGAGGGAGAAGAATTCCCTCTTCGTTGCCTAACAAAAAACTAGTCTATTCCTCGCGTTTATCCCCGAACGGGGCCGCTATGGCATGTGCTCCGGCGAAACTCCATTGCTCGATGTCTCTTCGGCAGGCCTCTGTTATACTGAGTGCGCTTGGTGTTTTTCCTCTGAATGTGCAGCAGCTCGAGGATGTATTCCCATGACACCATGTCGAAAGCCTTTGCGATGTCGATCTTTAGTAGGAGCATCGGTGATTTCTTCCTTTTAAACTGTCGCAACGCGCTCTGGACGTAGAGGAAACTATCGTGGATGCCCTTCTTCTTCTGGAAAGCGCTCTGGGCCGGCGAGATGAGTTGATCAAGCACCCCCGCTAGTCTGACCGATAGCACTTTTGCAATAAGATTGGCCACCGAGTGGATGAGACTAATTGGGCGAAAATCCGACAGTTTTGTTGCGCCGTCTTTCTTTGGCAGTAGGATGATCATGGCGCGGTTCAGAGCTGCAAAATCCCCTTCGGCTAGCTGATAGAATGCATGGAAGACTGCATGACGTCTGTCTTGATCGTTTGCCAGCATGCACGGAAGAAAAACCCGCTGAAGCCATCCGGCCCTGGTGCCTTCTCTGCCGGGGACGCGCAGATTGCCGCCCAGACTTCTTCTTCGGTGAAGGGGTTGTCGAGGCCTGAACCGGCCTGTAGACTGGGCAGCTGGATTCTATCCCAGTCGATCGTCTTCATCCTCCTCGCCTTGCTGCCCAGGAGTGCGGTGAAATGGTCATGGATCATTTTTGCCTTCTCTTTGTGCTCCGTGGCTTGTTTGCACTCAGACTCCAAACAGTGGATGTAGTTCTTTCTTCTTCGAGGGTTGATCTTGGCCTGGAAAAATGCTGTCTTTGCATCTCCCGCTTTGAGCCAGGTGGTTCGTGCCGCCTGCCTCTTCCTTACTCGCTCGAGAGCCGCGAGTCCCACGATCTTCAGCTTCAAGGTTTTCCTCAGCCATAATTCTCTTTGCGTTAGTTGGCACTTCTCCTGCGCCACATCAAGTCTCAGCACGACCTCAGACGCGATATGAAACTGCATTTTGGTGTTGCTGAAGATGCTCTTTGCCCAGATCTTCAGGTCTGCTGCTGCTCTTTTTAGCTTGATTTTCATCCTGGTGAAGGGGCAGCAGTGGTTAACTGGTCTTTGCCATGCCCTCTGGACCGTCTGCTGAAAATGCGGGAATTTGGGCCAGAAGGATTCAAATTTGAAAACTGCTTTGCGTGGTGGTGCCGCTGCGTCCGTGAGCAACAGGGGGCAGTGATCGGAGCAGGAAGTGGATGCAGCCATGAGTGTGTAGGAGGGGAAGATTGCCTCCCATTCTTGGTTGCAGAAGACTTTGTCGATGGCGACAAAAGTAGGGTTTTCTCTCTCGTTACTCCATGTGAAGCGCCTGTTTTTGCACTTTATCTCTCGCAGGCAAGCCCAGTCGATTGCATCTCTAAATCTGCTCATGACCCTTCTGTTGATGTTATGGTTGCTCTTATCTCTTGCCTCGTAGATGACGTTAAAGTCACCGTTGATCAGCCACGGATCGCCAAGAGGTGGTATGCCTCTGCTTAGCTCCACGAGGAAATCGTCTTTCCTGGTGTCGTCAGTTGGGTCGTAGACAGTGGTGATCCAAAAGGAGAAACCACCGGGGGGAGGAACGCTCTGGCAGTGATGGAGAATTGCCCTACAAATTGCGTGGCGATTGTGATCTTGGAGGAGTCCCAGAAAATCGCGGCGCCGCCACGGGTGACCAACGCCGGCAGCACAGCGCAGTTGTCCAGTCTGTGGCCTCCAACCTCTCTGACCAGCCCTGGCGTCTAGGCATCGATCTTCATCTCTTGCAAGCACAACAAAGCGAGGCTGTGGGCGTCTACAACCTCGCGGATGGTGGCCCTCTTCGCCGGCGAGTTCAGGCCACGGACGTTCCAGTTCATTATTGGAATGGTTGTGCTATTCATCAGGCAAACAGAAATGCTCCGGCGACGAAACAGTTACTATTGCAGAGATGAAACCGATACAACTACACCTCCGAACGATCGGAGAGAGCCAGTGCCCACCAATAGGCCCCAAATTACACTGACGTCTAGCTAATCCTCGTAGTCCTGCACTAATCATGGAATAAAAACCTAACTCAGGCTGCCGGAAGGGCAGCTGCCACCGGAGGCTAACTAAACTAGCGACTAACATGGATCACTCTTGGGCTGCACCGTCAGGGCCGGCCAGGCTGGCCATGGTGCGCAGCGCCTGGACGTCGAGGCGCGTGAGCCTGGCAATGCAGTCGATGTCGTTCTCCGAGAGGGGCTCGTCGAAACGCCGCAGCAGCGCCTCCGCCGTCTTCACCGTCATCCGCTCCCTTGGGCCGAGCACACCGAGCTCCTTGACCAGGCGCAGGGTGGCCCGCTGCGCCACCGGGGTGGATGAGGGGTTGGATGCCTGGCGGACGCTGTGCCTGACGGGGGCCGAAGGTGCGCGCGTCCTGGGCGGCGCCGAAGGCCTGCGGGCCGGGGGCGCAGCGGTGAGGAGGGGCTCTGGGGCGTCGCGAAAGAGGAGCCGGGCGGCGGCGCCGTCTTGACCGATCTGCATCTGTTGCACCTGGTGGGTCACCGCCCCGAGCTCAGTCGTGGTTGCGGTCTGGGGAGCCATGGTCTTGCATGCGTGGACCGTAGCTAACTGCATGCTTGTGGTGGGCCCACCAGGGGTCAACGCCTTTGCGCCGCTGGCATCTGCGTGGTCGTTGCCGAACTCCAGCGGGGCGGCGAGGGCGTCCGCGATGGCCTTCTCGAGCTCAGCGTGCCCCAGGTCGACGCGTGGTGGGGGAGGGAGCTGAGTGTCGCCGTTGCTGAAGAATGCGGTGACGGGGTCGACGACGTCTTGGCTCAGGCGCGCAGGTGGAGGGGGTGGCGGTGAGGTAGTACGACGCAGCGGCAGAGGGGGGTTGCGCGGGTGGCGACCTCCCGCCCGTGGCAGCCCTTGCCGCGGTGCCTGCTGGTGGGAGTGCGGCTCCGTTGGCGCGGCTGCTGGGAGCGCTCCTTCACCGCCGCCGGGTCCCGGCTGGAGTGCCCGCGGCCCGGCAGCGTGTCCTCCCACGAGCGCCGCCTGCCGCACTTGCTGTCGTGGTCGTCGTGGTCCCTGTGGCCCGCTCCACGCTGCAGCCCGTGGCAGCCCGAGGAGGCCACCGCAGGCGGCTGGCAGCGCCCCTGCCCGTCCTCGATGTGCCAGGTCCATGTCGCCGGGTACACCGCTGGGAAAGGAGCGTCATCGCCCGATTCCGACGAGGGGAGGCCACTCTGGCGCAAGCGGGAGGACTGCGGCGTGCGGGGGGTCCAGTCCTCGATCCTGTCGACGTGCACCAGCAGCTCACGGCGCCTGATGCCAGGCGGGGGCGCCACCTGGCGGCTCGGCGGCGAGAACCCAAGCATGGCCTCGACCCGTCCCGCCCCGCGGGCCGCGCGCCAGACCTCTCGCTTGGTGGGGATGCGCGCGGTGTCGGTCGTCCACACCCAGCAGGCGAAGGACTTGGTGTGCCCGCGCTCGTGGGTGCGGCTGTCCAGGCGGTCGACGATGCAGAGATCGCTGAGGACCTCCTCCGCCCCCTCCAGCGACCATAGCTGCATGGGCATGCGCTCGATGACGACGCGGACGTGGAGGGTGAAGTCGTCCGGCACCTCGTGGTCATCCTCGTGCCACTCTTTGACCGAGAACTCAACGCCATCCACCTTGATGACGCCGCGGCGGACAACGTTCTCCTTGTGCGCCGGGAGCTCGAAGTGGACCAGGAAATCTTCCTGGTCGTGGCTGGTGATGCGCAATAGGTGTGGCGGCGTGGAGCTGCTCCTCGATGGCGCGGCCAACCGACATGGGGTTGGCGGCGTGTTGCGACGACGCGACCGTGAGGAGCACGACGTGCTTCCGGAGCAGGAACTCCTGGTGCTCCATGGCCGGGGTGGAGACCACCACCTTGTGGCTCGATCTTGGGCGGCGTGAGGGGTCGGTGAGGAAAGCTTGGCGGTCCATGCCGGCGGGATGCGGGGCCGGTGGAGCTGGCGACGGGAAGCGCAGCCGTTCCTTCACTGGGCCGCGGGTGGCGCCATCCGCCCCCCGCCTCTTCCTTGGGTTCTGTGGGCACTCTCTACCGAAGTGGCCTTGCAGCTTGCAGATGATGCACCGGAGTGGGTCGCGGCAGTCTATGCGGCGGTGTTCGCTACTGAGGCACCTGAAGCAGCGGCCAGCGAACTGGCTTAAGAAGGCAGTGCGGCCCGCGTCCTCTTTAATGGCGGAGTGCCTGCCCATCCGCCTTGGTTGGCGGCGTTTGTAGTTGTCCGAAGATCTACTGAGTGCGCGGCGTTGCTGCTTTGATTTGACCTCCGTCCATCCGCCCTCGTCGCCCGAAGAGGAAATGGACGGTGCAGGGAACGACACTACCACGATGGATCTAAGCCTCCATCCACCCGGGCAGGGGTGCTCCGCATGGACCGCTGGCCCTCGCGCGGCTCCTGCCTTGGAGCTTTCGCCGGGCAGCAGGAAACGCGCTGGGGAGCCGGGGCAGGCCGTTGACGCAGGGGAGAGGGGGGGGGGGGGGGGGGGGCGGAGCGACCGGCGCCAGCGAGGGACCGCAGGATCTGGGCGGATCCGCCGCGGATACAGGGGCGTCTCGCTTCGATCCAGTGCGGCGCGGGGAGCTGACCGGGCGGTGGGATCCAGCTGGGAATAGAGGGTCCATGGCCGGCGGGCTTGGTGGCGCCCTGGCCCGGGCGGGCGGGGACGGGGGCTGGTGGCCGCCGCGGCCGGAGTGGTGCGCGGCGCAGGAGGGGAGGGGGGGCGGAAACCCCAATATGATTCGCGGGTGCTGCTCGATTTTTCCAGTTAGAAAATCTTCGTTGCTTGCTACTACCTTTAGAGTAGGTCGAAAAAGCAATGGTACACGCACAGGGTGCTTTTTTACTGATTCAACGGGCTTGCATACGTGGAGTGTTATGATTGGAATTGAGGGGGAATTGTTAGGCAAATTTTGTAAAATGTCAGTAAAACTCGGTGTGTAGTACATATTATTGAGGTCGAAAGTAGGAGTACATGGCACTTAACAGTTAAGAGGGTTTGCATTGCAACACATGTAAAAGCATTCACATATCACATCGACCACCTACCAGCTTACACAGAGCGTATAGCACGATCGAAAGAAACAAAGGAAAAGGAAAGAAACTCGTGTAGCGTGACGTGCCGATTCACCCGTTGCAGATAGCTAAGGCTGTCCGCGCCCCCGTCGATCTGGTCAGCCGCTGAAAAAATAGCCCGTCACCGCGATGAGCAAATGCACGCCGCTGTCGCGCAATTTAAAAGCCTCCCCCTTAAATGCAACTATTCCCTTGTTTGCTTGCTCCGTTGAGCCAGTCAGGGAAGTCAGCTTTCCTCCCCCGCCGGCCTCGCGACACACTCCACCAGCACGCACAAGACAGAATCAACCGACCCGCAGCCCGAAACCCACGACAGAGCACCATCATGTCCATGTCCACCTCGCCGACGCGGCTCCGGTTCCCCCAGTAGGACGACGCATATATGGCGCTATGGCTCGCGCTGCTCCTCGGCGTGGCCCTCCCCGCCGCGACGCTGGTCGCGGCCGCGTGCTACGCCTACCGGCGGCGCCACATGCCGCGTAACGCGCCGCCGGAGCTGCCGGTGGGTGCTCGTGAAGTCGTCGGCGCGGACCCGTCGGTGAGCCCCGGGCTGGCGAAGCTCAACGCCAAGTACACCGCCAGCAGCGGCCGCGTGGGCGTCCGGTTCCAGCAGTTGCACCACCACCACCATGTCCGCGCCGACTCCAGGCACCGGGGACCGGGCGGTGGCGCGCTGCAGCAGGGCCCGTTCCAGTGGGGCGATCACCCGCGCCTGGTGATCGAGGCGGCGGAGCACGGGTGGGCGCAGTTCGTGTTTGCCGTGGCGCCGCCCAAGGCGAGGTCGGCATCGTCGTCGCCGCTGTGGGGGCTCTGCCCGGTCTGCGACGCCGGGACCAGCCGCGACATGGCTGAGGCCGCGTGGGAGGTCCCCGTGGGGTCGTCCGAGCGGCTGCAGGCTGTGCGGCTCAACCCGGTGGCCGCGGCCACCGGCGCCGCCGCGTCCAGCAAGAAGTGGCTCCCAGGAAGCCTCTCGAGCCCGCTCCGGAACGACCAGGATCTGACAAGCAACAACGGGCTTTGCATCGCCAGGATGGGCATGCCGCTCCCGGGGCCGCCGATGAACGGCACGCCGTTCCCGCAGGACGCCTACTTCGAGATCACCATCATATATCTGAACACACGGCGCCCGGAGTGGTCGGCGTCCCGGACGAGCAGGCGTGGGCACGACGGCCCCGGCGACAGCGAACGCAGCAAGCTCATCAACTTTGCACCGAACACCACCGACCCGATCCAGGAAACCAGGCCCGCGAAAGATGACCAGGGAGACAAGCAGAGGCACTTGGTCATGTCGCTGGGCCTCGCCGCCGGGACAGCCGCACCGGCACGACCGTCGTTAGCCGGAACGTACGCGTCGTCCATCGGCTTCCACTCCAACGGCGCGGTCTACCTCGACGGTAATAACACGGAATTCTTTGCGTTGCCGCGACTGTTTCGTGCCGTGCAAATCGTGAGCTGAACAGGTTCGTTGATTGTGCAGGGATGAAGCTGGCGTACGAATCGGAGAAGTCAGCGTGGGCGGGGGTGGACAAGGTCGTGGGCTGCGGCTTCGAGCCGACGAAGCGGAAGGTGTACTTCACGGTGGACGGGCAGCTGGTCCACGCGGTGAGCTGCAACGCCGACGCCTTCTCCAGCCCGCTGTACCCGGTGCTGGCCTCCAGCTTCGACGTGATGGCGCTGGTGAACCTCGGGCAGAGCAAGTTCCGGTACGCGCCGGCCAACGCGCGGCGCACGGCCAACCCGTGCTTCGTGCGGTCCGCGTCGCTGGGCGAGGGCCGGAGCGGCTCCATGGGGCTCGACTTCGACGACAGCGGGGACCTCTTCTCCATGGGCCGCGTCGACTCCGGCTGGACGGAGGCCTCGCGGGTTAGCAAGAGCAGGAAGGAGAGCGGCGGCGGCACGACGGCGGCCGGCGACCTCGAACCCGAGTCTGACCTCTTCGAGATCTCATTGTGAGAGATAGCGACAGGTGGGCTCATTGGTCAAGCAGGAGTTAATGGCGAAAGGTGGTGGTGCCGATACTGACGCGTGGGTTAGGACTTACTAGAACACTGCAGCTGCAGGTTTTCCCACGGCCGTCGTTGAATCTTCTCGCTGATAATGATCTAGATGCCGTGGAAGTGGAAAGTTGGTAGATTCGAAAGATTGAAAGTTTGTCTTATGTAGAATGAGCTCACCTTCGTTCTTCTGCTTGTCCTTTTGAGGATGTAAATATGGTATAGATGGAGATAGATTCTGTAATTATAATTTCGAATAAGAGGAACCGGAAAAGGTGCGGCAAAACGCCTTTCATCAAATAAGAGAAATTTCCACGAGCATGGTTCACGTTTGGCAAACCAGAGAGAAAATTCGGCATGACCACATAGGAGAATTCTATAGTGAATCCCTTCGTTTTCTTGGTGTGTGCTTTTTTTCCGGGGGAAACTTTCAAATATATTCATTATCTGTCATGACAGAACAGAAGGCGGCCACAAAGGCGTGGGTGTGCGGGCCTGAGGTGACTGATCCCTTCAAGCCTGCTAAGTATCAGTAACATTTTGGGTTAGAGAAAAGTGGGCAATGTCAAACGACAAATTGTGATTGTGAATTGGGTGATTCTGCAGTTAGACAAAGCCCGGGATTCTTCCAACCCCCACCAGCCCGCACCACCACCTCAACAACACCTCCACTCCCTTTGATACCCACGCCTTGAGAGCCCGCCTCATAGACATCTTCACTGCCTGACAATTCGCCACGGCCGAATCCCACGTTTCGGACTCCAAGCCGGACGCGGATCTTCCCCGCCCTGAACATGAGGCCGGCCTGCTCCTGCCCTATGGTGATAAGCCGCTCGTCGCTGCCCCGCCATGCCTCGTCCACTGCCCACGCTGTTTTGCTTTCGCACACCTACAAACCCCTGTTCACAACCCCACCCCTCTCATCCGCCGCGCTATCCAGCTCACCTGCGGCAACCCGGCCTTCATCTTGGGCGGTTCTTGGCACGGGGCTGCATGCATCACCTTCCACACTCCTGCCGCACGCGACGATGTCATCCGCCACAGTCCAATAGAATTCGAGGGCAACTTAGTTACTATCGAGCCAGTTGAGCATGCAGACCGCTCCATTGCCATCTTCTCCGACCTAGCCGAGATCGAGGTATCCGAATTCCCACATGAGCTCTGGCACGACGACGGCATTCGCTTCAGGCTTGCCTTTCTTGGCGACGTATGTGCCATGGACGACTTCTGTCTTCATGGTATCGACTACACCTCGGTCCGTGCCCTCGTTCTGCTCCAGTCCGACAAGCCGGCTCCACCTGGCCTAGTCATCCAGCTCCCACCCATCAACGAGATCAAAATAGCCAAAATTGTAGAGGTTTCTCGCTGGCACCATGGCGATGGCACCAACCCCTTTGGTGGCTCCTCCTCTGATGGAGACTCTGCTCCTCTCTCCCAGCGTGGCTCACCACGCCCGCTCTCACCACAACACTTTGCTCCGATGGTCGCTGCCGTCAGGGCAGGCTGGCGCGCGAATCCCACCTATGGTGGGTCTAGACCTGTTGCCCGCCGCCCTTCGTCTGATGCACGTGCCCTCCATGCTTATCCTGGCGGCGCCACCTCTGACCCCGCCCTGTCGGCTGTCCTTCCACCTCCTAGATCTGCACGTGACCCTCTTGTCGTCTCTGACGACGACTCAGGCGGCTCGGAGGGCATGCACGTCCCCCTCCTGCATGCGGTCACCTCGGACTCCCTGGACGCGGTGCATACACCCTCGGTGGCGGTCCTGGCTCCACCTGTCATACGCCCGCTGCCCAGGGTGTCGGCCGTCGTCCCGCCTGCTCCTCCTGCTGACGCAAGGGTCGGCATGGTGATGGGCCACGTGCTCCCCTTCGGCACATCGGCCTTCTCCATCGTCGCCCCGGCCGCCCCAGCTCTCCCAGCGCCGCCCACCTTCACATTCTCCGCCGGAGAATCTTCAAGTGCCAACGGTAACTCTTCCCCTCCCCCCTCCATCTTAAATTCCTTCAACCCCTCCTCCTGCTTCAAACTCTAACTCTGAACCTTCTGCGGCAAACATAGCGCTCCCTCTACAAGATCTAGACACCCATGAGTGCACTGCTCGCAAGGAGCGCCGCAGGGCCGCTCGCGATTGTTCTATCTCCAAGGACAAGCTTCGCCGGAGCGCACGTCTTGCTGCCAAGGAAACCAAGTATTCCCCCATGCTCGCAAGAGCTGTCAAGGCCAAGGCGGCTCGCCTCTCCGCCACCGACGTGGACACAACCATTGGACGTGCTATCCAGGACGCACGCCTTGATGCTCCCGCGCTCCTCTGTGGTGCAGACGATGGCCACCTCGACGCCATCCTCTCTTCCGAGGAGGCCGCCTCTGGTGACGACACCACGCCATGATCGCTGCCCCAGCCGTGCACGGTCTGTGGACGCCTGAGGCCCACTGCTCGTTTACGTCTGTCTCTGTTACTTGTGTCGGGTGTTATGTCGCGTTGCTCTTTTGGACTCTGTGCGTGCTGCCTTTCTTTTGGTTATCTGTGGTCTCGTCTGATGTAGCAGGTCCCATGTACTCCTTCGCGCTTTCCGATGTTGAAAGATCGTGGATGTCGCCTAGAGGGGGGGGGGGTGAATAGGCGTTTTAAAATAATTACGGTACAGGCTCGAACAAATGCGGAATAAACCTAGCGGTTAATTTGTCAAGCACAAAACCTACAACAACTAGGCTCACCTATGTGCACCAACAACTTATGCTAAGCAAGGTAAGCAACAAAGTGATAGCAAGATATATGACAAATAACAATATGGCTATCACAAAGTAAAGTGCATAAGTAAAGGGCTCGGGTAAGAGATAACCGAGGCACGAGGAGACGATGATGTATCCCGAAGTTCACACCCTTGCGGATGCTAATCTCCGTTTGGAGCGGTGTGGAGGCACAATGCTCCCCAAGAAGCCACTAGGGCCACCGTAATCTCCTCACGCCCTCGCACAATGCAAGATGCCGTGATTCCACTAAGGGACCCTTGAGGGCGGTCACCGAACCCGTACAAATGGCGACCCTTGGGGGCGGTCACCGAACCCGTACACTTTGGCAACCCTTGGGGGCGGTCACCGGTACCCGTCAAATTGCTCGGGGCGATCTCCACAACCTAATTGGAGACCCCGACGCTTGCCCGGAGCTTTACACCACAATGATTGAGCTCCGAACACCACCAACCGACTAGGGGGCCCAAGCACCCAAGATAAACAAGCTCAAGGGCACCAAGCACCCAAGAGTAATAAGCTTCTCAACTTGTAACTTCCACGTATCACGTGGAGAACTCAAACCGATGCACCAAATGCAATGGCAAGGGCACACGGAGTGCCCAAGTCCTTCTCTCTCAAATCCCACCGAAGCAACTAATGCTAGGGAGGAAAATGAGAGGAAGAACAAGAAGGAGAACACCAAGAACTCCAAGAACTAGATCCAAGGGGCTCCCCTCACATAGAGGAGAAAGTGATTGGTGGAAATGTGGATCTAGATCTCCTCTCTCTTTTCCCTCAAAAACTAGCAAGAATCCATGGAGGGATTGAGAGTTAGCAAGCTCGAAGAAGGTCAACAATGGGGGAAGAACACGAGCTCAAAGGATAAGGTTCAATGGGGAAGAAGACCCCCTTTTATAGGACCTCCCGAATCCAACCGTTATGCTCACAGCCCGCATCGAGCGGTAGTACCGCTTGACATCACGGTACTACCGCTAGGGGTAGCGGTACTACTGCTCGGGGTAGCGGTACTACTGCTTGCGAGCGGTACTAAAAAATTACATCCGTGCCTACCACCGCTGGACTTGTGACGAGATTTTGGTCCCGAGCGGAAGTAGCCACGGAAGTAGCCGCGGTAGTACTGCTCCAAGCGGTAGTACCGCTCCCAAGGGCGGTAGTACCGCTCCCAAGGGCGGTAGTAAAAAATTACTTCCGCTCCTACCCGCGGTACTACCGCTGCAGCCTTTTCAGAACACCAAAACTGCCACAACTTCTTCATTCGGACTCCGAATTCGATGAAACCAAGTTTGTTGGAAAGCTAGCGACAAGGGCTAACACAATCTTGAAAGAAATACCAATAATAAGCAAATGAGAAAAGGCCCAAAAGAAAATGGTGAGAACCCTTCCTCGGAGAAGACCGGTAAAACCTCCAACACCGAAAACATCATAGAAGACGCATGCAAACTCCGTTTTCGATGAACTCAAGCTTGTCATAAAGATGACCATAAGCTCTAAGACTCACAAAGAGAATCAAACAAGAACCAAGAAACATGATGAAAGGATGCAATGGTTTGAGCTCTCGACGAACGATACGATCAAGCTACTCACTTGAGAGCCCCCCTTGATAGTACGGCTATCGATCCTATAACCCGGTCTCCCAACTACCACCATGAGACCGGTAAAATAGAAAACCTATCAAGGGCAAACCTTTGCCTTGCACATGGTCCAGTTGAGCTAGATGATGACGATCTTGACTCCCTCAAGTTGGACCACCTTTCTTGATTGCATTGGCTCGATGAAGACTAGATGATTGCTCCCCCATAGTTCACTATGGGTGAGCGACTCTTCGGCACATATTCACAAGTCCATTGACACCACAATGGATGGCAAGATTCAAACTTGATTGCTCCCCCATACTCCATTATGGGTGAGCCACTCTTTGTGTTGCTCCACTTGAACTTGCACACTGCAAACTTGATGACGATCACCACTTGATGTCATCCTCCATGGGTTGTATGGGATCTTCCTCTTGACGCAAGACCATGGAAACATACCTAACCCCACAAAGAACTCTCACGTAGACCATGGGTTAGTACACAAAGCATAATGGACAATGCTTACCATACCATGGGAACACTTGGTCCCACTCGGTACATCTTCTATGCTTTGTGAGTTGATCAACTTGATTCACTCTTGACTTAGTCTTGATCAACCTTGAATCTTTCCGACTCTCTTCATTTGGATGATGTCTTGAAGGTAAATATGAATGATCACACAATCTTCTTCTTCAAGACATGCTTGCAATAAGCTCAACACTCACATGACCAATCTTTGGATAATTCCTTAATAGCACCTTGGTCAACCCATAAACTCCTTGAAACCAACACATGGACTTCAAGAAATGCCTATGGAAACATCCTTCAAATATAACTCGATGCAACCATTAGTCCATAGAGATTGTCATCAATTACCAAAACCAAACATGGGGGCACCGCATGTTCTTTCAATCTCCCCCATTTTGGTAATTGATGACAATCACTTTCAAGAGAGTTTATACAAGGAATTATGCATCACCATGCAATGCAACAACCAATGATGCATGAGAATGAGATGCAAATACTATGGAGCAAAACTAAAGCAAGAGGAGATAACTCTCTAAACTTCTCCACAAAACTCTCTGAAACTCCTCCCCCATTGGCATCGATTGCCAAAATGGGTGAAAAGCTTAGAATGCCAATATAAGGAGTGTTCCTCCATAAATTGCGTATCTCTCAAAAAGAGAGTGAAATGCCATACACAAATCCAATGGTAAATACTTGGAGGAAGACAAACTATATTGAGGCACAAAGATTGCTAAAGAATGATATGACACAAAGACATAACAGAGAGAGACACAAGCAATCATACCAATTGAAGCAAGCAATCAACGGATATCAATTGAACCTACTAGACCAATGATCCTACATGCAACAAGAATAAAGATATTATGATAAACGCAAAGGAGTGTTCTAAAGAAACTAGAGAAGCTCCCCATGATTTGTGCACACATAAGAATTTTTGTATTTGAATACAAAGTGCACAAAATAGGATCATAGCTCCCCCAAAATCAATAGAAACTCACATCCAGTGCAAGTGAGCATATAGGAAACAAAGCCTAGCGCTTGCAACAAGTACATGGTTGAGCAACATGTAAAAGAGGCAACTTAAGAATAGGCTCAACCAACATTACGTGTGTGAGTCATGGCGAAGCACTTGAGAGGACTAAAATTAGGATGAGCATTAGGCATCAACATAGTCTTGAAATAATGAGGCACACGGTGCAAGGCCTATCATTCCCACACACACAACTAGCAAGTGGGTTCACAAGCTTACTAATAAGCATATAAAGAACTTATGCTTGTGACAACCCGTGGTGAAGATAGAAGATGAAAGCCTCATCAAGACGAGGGATGCCAATTAAGATGGCAAAAACCTTGTAAAGATAAGCATGAGGAAAATAATCTTCACCACACAAGAGTGCATCAAGATGCAACGATAGAGGACACACACTCAAGACAAGAGCTTTCACGGAGCCACCAAAGAAATAACATAAGAAAGACAAGGAGGACGTGAAAGAAAGGATATCAACTAGAGATGTAATTTCTCTCAAGTGTATAAGGTTCTATGTAGACGAATATATCTACAAAGAAGGATGTACACCCGAAATAGATACAACACGAAGGAACAAGATATCCACAAGGAAGTCATAAATATACCAATAAGATATTTGCTTGGAAGCATAGCACTTGGCTAGATATGGTCTTATTGTATATAAATGAATTCCAATCACACATCCATCAAAGACATCACAACGAGCAACAAGAGATCATCATTGGGATGCTTTGAGAAAGGAAACAAGTATCACAAGATATGAAATGAATATCATGCCAAGATGCAACCTACACAAGGTTGAATGCAACAAGGGAAAGCATGAATAGATACTTGTTACCGAGATATCATTGGAAGGAAGTAGTAGATACCAATTGAAGGTAGATAGTAGTTCATTGATCATCCTAGCTTGACTCCAATATGCACATGGTGACAACACCTTCCTTGTGAGTGAGCCGAGCATCCAATGTATCTCCAAATGTTCCTAGAAGAACAACACAAACTAAACGGTACCCACACTCAACGGGACCAAATAGTTAGAAACACCAATACATAGGACAAACTCCACATAAATATGTGCATATAGATATGATAATGAATTTCATGCACATCTCATCCAAATTGAGACTAGGTGGAGTTTCCGCTATATATCGAGTCAAAGAAAGAAAGCATGCCAAATGAAATACATGAAGTAAACATGCAAGCTCAAGACTTTCAAAACCCGAAACCAAAAGACGACGAAATGCCAAGTGAAAAGGATACCAAATGGAGAAATCATCACTTGGAAGATATCATAAAGATACATCAAGGAATGAGATATCCATTGATACACACTAAACTAAAGATGTCAAACTCCCAAAGAGAGGATGGTTCCAAACAAACCAAGCTCTCGACAAAGTTTCATGATGGCACAAAGTACCAAAAGAAAAAGGCTTGCCTTCCACCAACACACTTGATAAGGATCACAAAAAAAGTGTTCTAAAGAAAATAGAATAGCTCCCCCACGAGTTGTGCATTATATAGGATTTGTATTTGAATACAAGAAGCACAAGGTGGGATCACCGCTTTCACTATATCTAGAAAACACTAGACAAGAACAAGAAATAAACAAGATCCACAAGTGGTATGGAAGACAACGGGAGTTGACACAAACCTTGGCAAGAGAAAAAGCAAGTAAAACAAAAGCCAATGTAAAGATGATCAACAAATTCTACCACACATAAGACTACCAATTGTCAAAGACAAGAAGTATTTGGTAATAATTCCCGGTGGTAGATAACAAGGATATCCGACATCATCTTCACACCAACCACAAGCAAATTGCAACTTGTAGAGCTAACATGCCACCTAGGAACAAGATAATCTACAATATCAATTCTAGGTGACAATATCTCAAATGTACACATTTTCTAGGCTTGTAATATGCACTTAGCATATTACTCCCCCATAATGTGATACCAATAAGAACTTAACAAGAGGCAATAAGAGGAACAACCAAGAGATAATTAATGGACTATTTAGAATTTGAATTTCTCATGAGAGATATACCACCTAGCGACTAGATAATATTGTAATATCAATACTAGATGGTATTCCTCATGTACACACATTTATAGGATTGTGAGGTGCACAAAGCACATCACTCCCCCAAAATGGGATGTTCCATCAATCTCTCACACGAGCCAACTAGGATACAAACAAGAAGCATAAAGGCTCAACGCATGACACACACGTACATGATGTGCAAACCAACACACACATACTTGATTGCTCAAGGTAAGCACGTTGGAATCACAACATATATAAACACATGCAAGGAACAAAACCAAAACATGCAAGGGGGCAAGTAACTTTCAAGGTAAACAATTTTAAGTACAAGTTACCGCAAGGAGGCACATTGGATATAAGATAGAAACTTGATAATCCAATTGACTTGGCTTGAGACAAAGAGAATGATGAAGTCCCCTTAATTCTTCATAATTTAGCCAAGTCTCCAATGCCCTCCAACAACACCTATTGATCAAGTTTGAGCTTGTTGGTCCCCAACCAAGTTGGGTCCTAAGAGGTTAGTCACAATAGGTTTGGCTACCCAAATGGTTCTTTTCTTGACACCACTTTGAGTACCAACAAACTTGGCAAACACATTGCCAACCTTATCCTTCCCAAGAGAATAGATATCATCAATAATAATTGGGTTGGATAAGTTATCACTAGTGCATGAAGAAGCGACGTGACCTTTCTCATGACATAAGTAGCAACGTCTACTCTTCACTTTCTTCTCATTTGATTTCTCAACTTGAGAAGCATTAGCTTGAGTCTTCTTGGGAAGAGGCCTTTCTTCAACTTGAGGTTGAGCATGAGAATGCAATTGTAGCCGCTTCCCTTGTTGCTTGTCACTAATAGCCTTCTTCTTCAATGGGCAAGATCTAACATGATGCCCTTCAATTTTGCACTTGAAGCAAATAATCTTGGCCGAATCCTTGACTTGTTTTTGGCCCTTCTTATTGTTGATCTTGGACTTATTCTTCTTGTTGGAGTTGAATCCAAGTCCACCTTTGTCATTGGGGGATTTTTGCACACTCAAGATATTGTTGAGTGTGGATTTCCCTTGATGACTCTTTTCCAAGTCTTTCTTCAAGGAAGTGACTTGGGCCTTGAGCTCTTTGATTTCCTCTACATGGTTAGTCTCAACACAAGTACTAGAGGAAGTATAAGCTTCATCATTAGAGCAACAAGGCAAGGAAAGCAATTCATCGCAAGATGTACCAACATTGTGAGTAGATGAATTACAAGGACTAGCACATGGCAATATACTATTTTGACTAGAAGTAGTGCTAGTATCCACATGAGGCTCACTAGATGTTACCTTGGCAATCATGGCCTCATGAGCTATGTTTAGCACACTATGGGATACTAGAAGATCATCATGAGAGCTTGAGAGCTTTTCATGACTTTCTTCCAATTTCCCATAATTGCTAGATAGCACCTCAAGTTGAGCCCGTAGCTCAACATTCTCCTTCAAAATGGATGCTTCACAAGTAATAGAATTAGTAGCACAAGCATCATCATTAACAACAAGAGGAGAAGGCAACTTGGCAAGCTCTTTGAGATAAGAAGCTTCAAGTTGGGCATGAGACTCGGTGAGTTTGATGAGCTCACCCTTGATGACCCTTGAGCCATTTTCGAGGTGCTCAAAATCCTCAAGGAGTCTAGCATGAGCAACTTCAAGCTTAGCATGTTTAGTTTTAAAAACATTGGCCACCTCAAGGGCTCTATCAATAGATTCCTTCACTCTAGACAATTCTAGAGCAAAAGTCTCCTCAAGAGATTCCTTGGTCGTTTGTTCAAGTTCAAGAGCTTGAGAGAGGTCCGCAATCTCATTAGCGTAATCACGCCCATGACCTTCCAGTTTATCAATGGTGACCTCATGCTCCTCAAGACGAGATTCCAACTCATCAATATATTTCTTGCTCTCAATAGCAATGGACATGATTTCCATGAAGTTGGAACGAGCAATTTTACTTTTATGAAGAGCTTTAAAAACCATTTCCCCCTTAATTTTTAAGGAGGTAACATTATCATTCTCTTCATCATTATCCTCATCATCATTAGCATCAACATCATCATCAAGAGACATATTGGGGTACAAAGTAGGAGATACCTTTGACGCCTTAGCCATAAGGCAAAACGCAATAGATGATGATGTAGGATCCCTTGAGGCAACATTAAGCACCACATCTTGTTCCATGGAGTGTTCGGTTTCCTCTACATTGTTAGCACAACAATTCGAGGAAATAGATGCATTTTTATCATGGCAACAAGACATAGCAAGCATTTCATCATGATATTTAGTCAAGCAATTTCTAGATGATATGCAAGGACTATCAACACAAGCATGTGAAACATTTGGAGTGCTCGAAGTGTTAAAGCCCAAAGAGGGAGCATTACAATAATATAGTGATGAAGGATCATCCACAATAAGCATACTATCATCATTGCAATGACCAACACTGCTCACCATATCATTAACTTGTGGCAAACCACATGTAGGTGAAGTAGTAGAAGTTGAGAAGACTATATGACCGGAGGTGGAGGGAGAACAACCATCCCCACAAATCTTGGACACACCATATTTATCTTGAAGCTTTGTCCATAACTCATGAGCATCCCGGAACGGCATGAGTTGAAATGTAACTACATTGCTCAAAGCATCGAAAAGAACATTAGAGGTTTGAGCATTGAGATAAGAGTTTTTCTCATCCTCTAAAGATAATCTTTGGGGATCCTTTGGAGGAGAAAAACCCATATCTACAATTCGCTCTAAATTTGGGTCCATGACCCTAAAGAGATTAAGCATGCGAATAACCCAAACATCAAAATTTGTGCCATCGAAACTAAGAGTGTCAGAGAATCCTAATCCTCTAGTCGACATCTTTACTATCTAGGCGGTTAAGCCCAACAAAGAGAGACGAGGCTCTGATACCAATTGAAAGATCGTGGATGTCGCCTAGAGGGGGGGGTGAATAGGCATTTTAAAATAATTACGGTAGAGGCTCGAACAAATGCGGAATAAACCTAGCGGTTAATTTGTCAAGCACAAAACCTACAACAACTAGGCTCACCTATGTGCACCAACAACTTATGCTAAGCAAGGTAAGCAACAAAGTGATAGCAAGATATATGACAAATAACAATATGGCTATCACAAAGTAAAGTGCATAAGTAAAGGGCTCGGGTAAGAGATAACTGAGGCACGAGGAGACGATGATGTATCCCGAAGTTCACACCCTTGCGGATGCTAATCTCCGTTTGGAGCGGTGTGGAGGCACAATGCTCCCCAAGAAGCCACTAGGGCCACCGTAATCTCCTCACGCCCTCGCACAATGCAAGATGCCGTGATTCCACTAAGGGACCCTTGAGGGCGGTCACCGAACCCGTACAAATGGCGACCCTTGGGGGCGGTCACCGAACCCGTACACTTTGGCAACCCTTGGGGGCGGTCACCGGTACCCGTCAAATTGCTCGGGGCGATCTCCACAACCTAATTGGAGACCCCGACGCTTGCCCGGAGCTTTACACCACAATGATTGAGCTCCGAACACCACCAACCGACTAGGGGGCCCAAGCACCCAAGATAAACAAGCTCAAGGGCACCAAGCACCCAAGAGTAATAAGCTTCTCAACTTGTAACTTCCACGTATCACGTGGAGAACTCAAACCGATGCACCAAATGCAATGGCAAGGGCACACGGAGTGCCCAAGTCCTTCTCTCTCAAATCCCACCGAAGCAACTAATGCTAGGGAGGAAAATGAGAGGAAGAACAAGAAGGAGAACACCAAGAACTCCAAGAACTAGATCCAAGGGGCTCCCCTCACATAGAGGAGAAAGTGATTGGTGGAAATGTGGATCTAGATCTCCTCTCTCTTTTCCCTCAAAAACTAGCAAGAATCCATGGAGGGATTGAGAGTTAGCAAGCTCGAAGAAGGTCAACAATGGGGGAAGAACACGAGCTCAAAGGATAAGGTTCAATGGGGAAGAAGACCCCCTTTTATAGGACCTCCCGAATCCAACCGTTATGCTCACAGCCCGCATCGAGCGGTAGTACCGCTTGACATCACGGTACTACCGCTAGGGGTAGCGGTACTACTGCTCGGGGTAGCGGTACTACTGCTTGCGAGCGGTACTAAAAAATTACATCCGTGCCTACCACCGCTGGACTTGTGACGAGATTTTGGTCCCGAGCGGAAGTAGCCACGGAAGTAGCCGCGGTAGTACTGCTCCAAGCGGTAGTACCGCTCCCAAGGGCGGTAGTACCACTCCCAAGGGCGGTAGTAAAAAATTACTTCCGCTCCTACCCGCGGTACTACCGCTGCAGCCTTTTCAGAACACCAAAACTGCCACAACTTCTTCATTCGGACTCCGAATTCGATGAAACCAAGTTTGTTGGAAAGCTAGCGACAAGGGCTAACACAATCTTGAAAGAAATACCAATAATAAGCAAATGAGAAAAGGCCCAAAAGAAAATGGTGAGAACCCTTCCTCGGAGAAGACCGGTAAAACCTCCAACACCGAAAACATCATAGAAGACGCATGCAAACTCCGTTTTCAATGAACTCAAGCTTGTCATAAAGATGACCATAAGCTCTAAGACTCACAAAGAGAATCAAACAAGAACCAAGAAACATGATGAAAGGATGCAATGGTTTGAGCTCTCGACGAACGATACGATCAAGCTACTCACTTGAGAGCCCCCCTTGATAGTACGGCTATCGATCCTATAACCCGGTCTCCCAACTACCACCATGAGACCGGTAAAATAGAAAACCTATCAAGGGCAAACCTTTGCCTTGCACATGGTCCAGTTGAGCTAGATGATGACGATCTTGACTCCCTCAAGTTGGACCACCTTTCTTGATTGCATTGGCTCGATGAAGACTAGATGATTGCTCCCCCATAGTTCACTATGGGTGAGCGACTCTTCGGCACATATTCACAAGTCCATTGACACCACAATGGATGGCAAGATTCAAACTTGATTGCTCCCCCATACTCCATTATGGGTGAGCCACTCTTTGTGTTGCTCCACTTGAACTTGCACACTGCAAACTTGATGACGATCACCACTTGATGTCATCCTCCATGGGTTGTATGGGATCTTCCTCTTGACGCAAGACCATGGAAACATACCTAACCCCACAAAGAACTCTCACGTAGACCATGGGTTAGTACACAAAGCATAATGGACAATGCTTACCATACCATGGGAACACTTGGTCCCACTCGGTACATCTTCTATGCTTTGTGAGTTGATCAACTTGATTCACTCTTGACTTAGTCTTGATCAACCTTGAATCTTTCCGACTCTCTTCATTTGGATGATGTCTTGAAGGTAAATATGAATGATCACACAATCTTCTTCTTCAAGACATGCTTGCAATAAGCTCAACACTCACATGACCAATCTTTGGATAATTCCTTAATAGCACCTTGGTCAACCCATAAACTCCTTGAAACCAACACATGGACTTCAAGAAATGCCTATGGAAACATCCTTCAAATATAACTCGATGCAACCATTAGTCCATAGAGATTGTCATCAATTACCAAAACCAAACATGGGGGCACCGCATGTTCTTTCAGATGTTCCCCTGTGGTGTCGAAAAAAACTTTTATGAGTAATGATGTAATCTCTATTTGCTCCTGGAAAGTATGTGGCCTAGGTGATGATGACAAGTGTAACGTTGTCCTTTGTGAACTGTTGGCGATCAACCCTCACGTTGCTCTCTTGCAAGAATCCAAACTACAATCCTGGACCAACACCAAGCTCCACTCATTTCTCCCCTATCACCTCGACCAAGCTTTCTCTCTGCCCACCATTGGCACGGCTGGCGGCACCATAACCGCCGTCAACTCCTCCTCTCTCCAAGTCATCCTACATTCGCATGAACTCTTCTCCTCCACCATAACTCTAAGATCAACTGCATGTGCCCCCAACATCGCCATCACCAACATCTACGCTCCCTCTACACGTGCCCTCAAACAATCTTTCTTCGATGAGCTCCTCTCCATTGCGCAACCTGACCACGTGCCTTGGCTTATCATCGGCGATTTCAACCTCCTTCGCTTCCCCTCAGACAAAAACAACTCCTTCTTTCGACAATCAGAAGCCAACGCCTTTAACCACGTTATCGACACCTTAGCTCTCATCGAACTGCCTCTCCTCGACCGATAATTTGCTTGGACCAACAACCGCTCCTCGCCCACTTTGGAAAGGATCGATCGGGCCTTTTTCAACTTAGCTTGGGTAGATGCTTTCCCCAACACCTCACTGTCCTCTCTCACATGTTTTACCTCCGACCACGTACCACTGCTTGTGCACGTCACCACTACGATTCCACGCACCAAAATTTTCAAGTTTGAGCAGGGTTGGACCAAATTTAGCTCATGCAACGACATCATCTCTCGGTGTTGCTCACCCTCGCCCTCCTCGTCCGCCAACTCGACTGCCACCCTTGCAGCAGCCCTCAAAAAATCAAGATCTGAGCTCAAAGCTTGGGCACGCTATCGCATTCCCACCCCTCTCCGCGAATCACGGTGCAAAGTAGCCATCTCAGCCCTGGATCGAGCTGAAGAATCCAGACCTCTATCGCATCTTGAGATCCTCACTCGCAAGATTATCATCTCCCTACTCAAATGCACTATCCATGAAAAAATGACGTATTGGCGGTGGCGCGCAAAGGTTTCCCGGGCTATCAATGGGGGCGAAAACACGAAATTCTTTCATGTTTCTGCCTCACAACGCCTTCGGAAAAACAAGATATTCACGCTCACTCACAATGGCCACGAGTTCTCCTCTCATCACCAAAAGGCCAAGATCCTCCCTGATTTTTTCATGACCCTCATTGGTACCCCTACAAACACGTCTTGGGCTTTTGACCTCCATCAGATCTACCCAAACCCCGTCCCTGGCCTGCATGTTTTGCATGAAAACTTCGCGGAATCTGAAATAAAAGCAGCCTTCTTCCAAATGAACCCGCGGGCCAATCCTGGCCCGAATGGCTTTTTGGGCCTGCTTTCTACCGAACATACTGGCCCACCGTAAAAAGCCTCGTCCTCCCTTTCTTCTCACAATTCCATCAAGGCATGGCCGACACGGAAAGAGTTAACAGAGCTCATATTGCCCTACTCCCCAAAAAAGATCAACCTACTTCTCCAGACGCTTTCCGGCCCATCTCACTACAAAATTGCCCGATCAAAGCTGTTGCCAAAGTCTTGACCACTCGCCTCAAACCTTTCATCCCGTTACTAGTGCATGGCAATCAGACTAGATTTATACCAGGAAGGAATATAGCTGAGAATTACATTTTCGCCACAGACCTCATTAGCTCATGCCACACTAGAAAAAGACCTACCATGGTCTTCAAACTAGACTTCAGAAAAGCTTTCGACTCGGTCGCTTGGCCTGCTCTTGACAAAATCCTTCTCGCCCGAGGCTTCTCTCACACCTTCCGCAGTTGGATCCAAAACATCCTTGGTACAGGCAAAACCGCCATTCTTTTGAATGGTGCCCCAGGCAACTGGATTGACTGCAAAAATGGCCTGCGCCAGGGCGATCCCATCTCCCCTACCTCTTCTTGATCGTAGCAGACCTGCTCCAACAACTTATCTTCCAAAGAACACACGCCTCGCTCCACCACCCTATCTTCTCTCATCTACCACCCACCGTTCTACAGTATGCAGACGATACTCTGATTGTTGCCACGGCCTCGTCCGATGCCGCTGTCGCTTTGAATGAAATTTTAGACAACTTCGCCAACGCCACTGGGTTAGCCGTAAACTTCTCCAAAACTACGATCGCAACCCTACACATGGACGACGCTGCTGCTAACGACACCGCCCTTGCCATGGGATGCGCCCGCACCTCCTTCCCCCAAACCTACCTCGGGCTCCCTCTCTCCCCTACTAAACCTCCCTCCAATGATTTTGATCCCATCCTAGAACGCTATTGCAAGCTGCTGTCTGGCTGGCATGCCAAGTTGCTTGACAAAGGTGACCGACTCATCCTTATATCCGCAGCCCTCGACTCCCTCCTCACCTACTTCATGTCAGTCTTTCGCCTCCCCAAAAAACTCTTAAAACACATCGATTCCTTTCATAGAGCCTTCCTGTGGGCAGGTGAAGATTCAGTGTCAGGCGCTCAATGCCTTGTTGCATGGAAAAACGTTTGCACTCCAAAAAAATATGGTGGTTTAGGGCTCAAAAACATGCATCTTCAGAATAATTGTCTGCTCATGAAATTTGCAGCCAAGGCACTCACTGATACGTCTCCAACGTATCTATAATTTTTGATTGCTCCATGCTATATTATCTACTGTTTTGGACATTATTGGACTTTATTATCCATTTTTATATTATTTTTGGGATTAACCTATTAACCGGAGGCCCAACCCAGAATTGTTGTTTTTTTTGCCTATTTTAGGATTTCGAAGAAAAGGAATATCAAACGGAGTCCAAACGGAATGAAACCTTCGGAAACGTGATTTTCTCAACGAACAAGACCCGGGAGACTTGTACCCTACGTCAAGACACAAAAGAGGAGGCCACGAGGTAGGGGGGCGCGCCTACCCCCCCCAGGCGCGCCCTCCACCCTCGTGGGTCCCCTGTTGCTCCACCGACGTACTCCTCCCTCCTATATATACCTACGTATCCCCAAACGATCAGATACGGAGCCAAAACCCTAATTCCACTGCCGCAACTTTCTGTATCCACGAGATCCCATCTTGGGGCCTGTTTCGGAGCTCCGCCGGAGAGGGCATCGATCACGGAGGGCTTCTACATCAACACCATAGCCCTCCGATGAAGTGTGAGTAGTTCACCTCAGACCTATGGATCCATAGTTAGTAGCTAGATGACTTCTTCTCTCTTTTTGGATCTCAATACAATGTTCTCCCCCTCTCTTGTGGAGAACTATTCGATGTAATCTTCTTTTTGCGGTGTGTTTGTTGAGACCGATGAATTGTGGGTTTATGATCAAGTCTATCTATGAACAGTATTTGACTCTTCTCTGAATTCTTTTATGTATGATTGGTTATCTTTGCAATTCTCTTCGAATTGTCAGTTTGGTTTGGCCTACTAGATTGATCTTTCTTGCAATGGGAGAAGTGCTTAGCTTTGGGTTCAATCTTGCAGTGTCCTTTCCCAGTGATAGTAGGGGCAGCAAGGCATGTATTGTATTGTTGCAATCGAGGATAACAAGATGGGTGTCGGTGTCAAAACCGGTAGATCTCGGGTAGGGGGTCCCGAACTGTGCGTCTAAGGTGGATGGTAACAGGAGGTAGGGAACACGATGTTTTACCCAGGTTCGGGCCCTCTTGATGGAGGTAAAAACCCTACGTCCTGCTTGATTAATATTGATGATATGTGTAGTACAAGAGTTGATCCACCACGAGATCGAAGAGGCTAAACCCTAGAAGCTAGCCTATGGTATGATTGTATGTTGTATATATGATCTATCGACTAGCCTGGCACTGGTTTATATAATGCACTAGAGGCCTAGGATAACAAGAGTCCTAGCCGAATACGCCGGTGGGGGAGGAGTCCTTGTCTTGATCACCAAGTCTTGTGGAATCTTACTTGTATGCGGCAGCTGTCCGGACTGGCCCATGAGTATACGGCCATGGGGGTCCTCGGCCCAATCCAACTGATCGGGAGACGACGTGATGAGTACCCCCTAGTCCAGGACACCGTCAGTAGCACCCTGAACCGGTCTTCAAGTTAGGGACGCTCCTCGATTCTTCCGAACTGCTCTTCATCTTCGGTCGTCGGTCTTGAAAACTGGTTCAACAAATCTTCTCATCTTCGATCTTGAGGATCGCCGAAGTGCATCCGACGAGTTTACACGTCGGGTATCCGAGGAGCCCCTTTAAGTTTCCGGCCTTTATCAATGCCTTGTTATTTTTATGCCACGCGTCGGGTTTGAAGTTGTTCCCGGGAGGCAGTGTCCTCTTGCGTCCGATCTCTAATGCCGGACAACATTCGAGGTATCTTTTGCAGCCGAGCACCAATGTCGGACTGCTTCCGAGCTCCAATGCCGAAATGTATCCGAGCTCCAATGCCGGATTGTGACCAAGCTCCAACGCCGGACTGTGTCCAAGCTCCAACGCCAGACTATATCCAAGAAGTCATAGATCATCTTGGTCCAAAAAAGTTGAAGGAGTTTAGCTGAGCTTAATGCCGGAAATGCCCTCTATGGAGCTAGCCGCTAGCACCCGAGCTTTATGTCGGACTGCTTCCAAGGTGGTGCACCACCCCGACCGCTGGCTGATTTATTGTGAATATTTTTAACTAGTGCAGTTTATTCTCTGCCGATGTATATCCAGTAGCCCTCAAGGTGTGTATCACTCTAAAACCCGAGATGCACCTAAAGGCAAGCATAAAACCGCTGTTCCTAGTAGCCCCTGAGACTCAGGTCGATGCGCGAAATCGGCCTGAGGATCAACTCCTAGCTCTGCAGCATACATAGGAATAAAAACGCAGCATAATATATTAGAGATAATAGTGATCGGCAAACGGGCCCCTAAGAGAGGATCGTGAGAAGTCGCCATGATATATAGCTTGATGCCAGATAGGTCCAGATGGTACTTATTGCTGTCCGAAGATGCGCTTCCCATAGTTCGATCAAGCCGAACACTGAGCCCTTTGAATTTTATGCATTGAATAGGTAATGCAGTAGCCCCCGAGACACTGGTCGGGTGGCAACACCAGATCAGGGGATCGATGTGCCCCTTTAATATTTGTAAATAATGAGCGCAAAGCCCAGTAGCCCCCGAGCCTTAATGTGGGCACGGGTGGCCGAATTAAGGATCGATATCCAGAGTAAAATCACAGATTATGTGTAATGATTCTATGTATCCAAGTACTTTACATCATTATTTTGACTCCATTGTGACCGTTTATCAGTTGAAAGTGGCCCATCGTCGGCTTCTACCCCTTGGTAGATACTACGTAGGGTGTTTCCGCAATAACAAAGCAACCCTTAGCCGACGTCTCGGTGCCCAAAGGCGGTTGTGTTAGCGGAAACGAGGCAATCAGATATGCGGGCTTTAAAATTTCCGCTTAGTCATAGGAGCTTTAAACTGGGGAAGCTAGCTATGAGCCCCCGGTTACTGTTCGGCGACATCCGAGGTCAAGCCGTAAACACTTCGGCCAATGTTATGAACGACCCTTCATTTAACATAGTCATCGGATCGCTGACCAGTTTACGCCTATTATGACAGTCAGTTTTCGGCTTTCTCCACTGAGGTGCTTGACCATGCGAGCTGGAAGCACAATCGCAGTGGTTCTCCCTTTGCACACCTAGCCGAACAAAGCGGAACGTAGGAGGCAAGCACAGGAGCCGGGCAACCCAACTATTGACCGAAGACACAATTCGAAACCGATGCATATATAGCAATATCCGAGAATGTTTTTGCCGAATCCCTAAAGATGTCCGGTGTTGCACTGCGAGACTAATGCTGGAAACACACAAATAGTTTAAAAGTGCCATAGGCTCGAAAACCAAAAAACTTATTCAAAAGTTTAATGTCCGAACTAGATCAAGTGTTCGGTGCCAATCCGAAAATTGGACTTTAGAAAAAAAAGGTGCTTCTGTCGTGCTTTAACATGACACGTCCTATCTCAAGACTTAGAGCGGGTCAGCCTATGGCTTCAACCTCCTATCCCGAAGGCGGAGTACTTCTTATTAGGCCAGTTTAGCGAACTAAAACTCGAGCGGCTTGAGAGAGAAATTAGGCTCCCCGGCTAGTGACCACACACTCATGTCGAAAAAAAGGAGTGATAAATAGTAATAAAGCTTTGCAACGACTAAAAGGAAAAACACTTATTATAAAACGACTCATATAAATTTAAGAGCCCCCATGTGACTTGGGTAAAAGAATTTTATGTATAATGATTGTATGTACCAAAGTACTTATATCATGTCTGTGTTCACCCGAACTTTATACGCGTCTTAACCGACCGTCGGCTTCTCCCTCTTCGGTCAAGGACCGAAAAGTGTTATGTGCTCCACCTGTCGAGAATATCGACGGTGTTTCCGATAACCAGGCAATCAGGCCATAAGGCTATAACAGACAAAGCATGCTCAGGGAACTTATGCTATATTACTTACGAAGTGTAAGAAGCATCTTCGAAGAAAATAGTACGCCCACCGATACCTTTCTTCGGTGCTCATTGTTATTATGAGACTTGTGCAATAGATTTTTTGTACTCATGAGTTCCGTTGTGTGCCGACCATAATTAAAAACAATAAGAGTGCTAGCTTTCGGCTTCACCTAGTCTGAGGTCCGGCTCGGATGACCCGATCGTGACAATCGCAGAGGTGCTCCATTTACTCCCTAGCCGAACAATCGGGAATGTAGGGGTAAGCACAGGAGCCAGGCAACCCAGCTTGCAAATCACTTAAGTCAACATGGTGCATATTGTGGCGTAATACACGAACAAGGAACGAAGCCGTACAAGTATAATCGTATGCAAGAAGAAAAGCTTCATAAAGGAAGCCCCCAAGTAAACGGGTATTTGAATTTGTGTGTCACAAACAAAGTTTGGACAAGGAAATTTTTTACAAGCGACTTTTTTCCAAAAAAGTATAATGCTTGGTCGAACCGAACACAAGTTAAAAATTTAAAACTTGGAGCATGAAGGCAACTTAGCTGGTTAATGTGTTCGGTATTAGCGACGCGGTTCAAGCTTGATGCGGGACAAGGTTCCATCCCCCAAGCCGGTCCCGAGGTGGCGGAGCAAAGAGCTCGGCACTCCGAAGTGGTGACATAGCACGGTCAATGCAGGCCGGCAGAGTGATGCCGAAGTCCCCGGCATGGGGTAGTGAAGTGTTGACGAAGCCCCCCGTCCAGCCGAGGTGACGCCAAAGGATGTAGTCTGGCTGGATCATTTTCTTGTGCACAAAAAATAGTGCAAACCAGAGATAATAGTAATAATAATAAAAATCGTTGCATAATAAATAATTTATGCAAAGTGAGTAATAAAAGAAATATGGCCTGGCGCCGAAATCAATGTCGATGCAGGGCATCAGCGTGATGCGGTAAAGGCGTGGCAAAGCCTGAATTCACAGGTCGGTCCGAGTTCCAGATGCGGCGTTCGCCGGACTATGTACGGAAACTGGCCGAGCCACCATGCGATCGTCGTTAATGCGACCACCATTTGATAGACCTGCGTACATATGATGGACAAATCAGAGTAATAATTACTTGGGAAAAATGAACCCAAACAAGCAAAAAATACTAGGATTAATAGCACCTGGTTTATTTGTTGTAGCAATCCGAAGAAAGGTGATTCCCAAAATTGGGACTCGATCCGCACACCCATTGCCTGATGGGCGATAAAGCGATGACACGGCGATGCTGGCAAAGGTTGGCTCGCCGAGGCAAATCCCTCGGTCCAGCTAACGTGACGAAGCCGGTCGGCTAGTGACGCCAAAGTCTCCGGAGTATAGGTTGATGAAGAGATGGCGAAGCCCCCGGTCCAGCCGAGATGTCGAAGTCTCGATGTCAGCCGATGAGTCGAAGTAGGCCGGCGTGATGGACACCGGCTTGAAGGAGCAACCGTGCGGCCCTGCCGATGCAGGTCGTGACGTGGTCAATGCCGGCTTGATGAAGTGACCGTGCAGCGATGCCGGTGTGCCCGCTCCGTGTAATCCGGGGGGGCGGTGATGTTGGTGATGATTTATCCTTTGCGACGCCGAACTCTTGTTCGGCTTGCCGAGATGATGATCCGAAGAAGTTGAGCTCGACTCAACAAAGTGACGACGTGTCTAGCGCAGGTCGGCAGCCGTGGAGCAATATTGCCGGACTGGTTTGACACCAGCATGATGTTGAAGATCGTGTTCAAAAGATTTTAAAGTTAGTGAGATGTGTTCGGGAACAAAACACAACACCCCATACAAAACTTCCTTCAAAAAGGATGTCCGAAATCCCGTTCATAAAAAAGATGAACTCGGGTCGGATTCGTTTTCGCGCAGAAAACGGGTCTGAAAAGTAATGCACTAATCGGAAGGTTCCTGGAGTTTGAACGATTGGATCAAGCTGAAATTTTGAGAGGTGGTAGATATAGGAATTCCGCAGAAGATCAACGGTTGGATCTTCCAAAGGACGTCCGAGCTAGAAGCTGGACACCACGCCCGAAACTCGTCCAGATTCTCGTCCAAATTTGACAGGGCTCCGGTATATCATAGATTGTCAGAGATTCCTCCATTGGAACTCGACGAAATTTTCCAGGGTTATTGTAGACTCGATTTCGCACAATTCCACCGAAGCAATCGTTAAAACGACACTCGAGGAGGCGGTGGCGGCGGATACGCGTTCGCTGTCCAGAAAAACAGCACGGTCGCCCGAGGGCAATGTTGACGTTGAGCCCCCGAGCTCCATGGACGATTCCTCCATGATCTTGATAGAGATCGGAGTTGGTGTTGATGAAGGCCCTCGTCCGAACATGACGATCGAAGGCAGGGCACAGTCCTCGATCAAGCCAAGGTGACCAGTCGAGCCGGTGACGAAGATGTCGACGTCGCGGTTAATCTACAGACGAGTCATTGATCCTTTTGCCGATCACATGGCGGAACTCTCAATGAAAGCACCAATGTCGGTGTCAAAACTGGTGGATCTCGGGTAGGGGGTCCCGAACTGTGCGTCTAAGGCGGATGGTAACAGGAGGCAGGGAACACGATATTTTACCCAAGTTCGGGCCCTCTTGATGGAGGTAAAACCCTACGTCCTGCTTAATTAATATTGATGATATGTGTAGTACAAGAGTTGATCTACCACGAGATCGAAGAGGCTAAACCCTAGAAGCTAGCCTATGGTATAATTGTATGTTGTATATATGATCTATCGACTAGCCTGGCCCTGGTTTATATAATGCACCAGAGGCCTAGGATAACAAGAGTCCTAACCGAATACGCCGGTGGGGGAGGAGTTCTTGTCTTGATCACCAAGTCTTGTGGAATCTTCCTTGTATGCGGCAGCTGTCCAGACTGGCCCATGAGTATACGGCCATGGAGGTCCTCGGCCCAATCCAACTGATCGGGAGACGACGTGATGAGTACCCCCTAGTCCAGGACACCGTCAATGGGGTTTTCATCATATTGCATGAGTTTATCCCTCTACATCATGTCATCCTGCTTAAGGTGTTACTCTGTTTCCATTAACTTAATACTCTAGATGCATGCTGGATAGCGGTCGATGAGTGGAGTAATAGTAGTAGATGCAAGCAGGAGTCGGTCTACTTGTCTCGGACGTGATGCCTATATACATGATCATACCTAGATATTCTCACAACTATGCTCAATTCTGTCAATTGCTCAACAATAATTTGTTCACCCACCATAGAATACTTATGCTCTCGAGAGAATCTACTAGTGAAACCTATGGCCCCCGGGTCTATCTTCATCATATTAATCTCCTACTACTTAGTTATTTCCTTTGCTTTTTTACTTTGCTTTTATTTTACTTTGCATCTTTATCACAAAAATGCCAAAAATATTATCTTATCATATCTATCAGATCTCACTCTCGTAAGTGGCCGTGTAGGGATTGACAACCCCTTATCGCGTTGGTTGCGAGGATTTATTTGTTTTCTGCAGGTGAGAGGGACTCGCACGTAGCCTCCTACTGGATTGATACGTTGGTTCTCAAAAACTGAGGGAAATACTTACGCTACTTTGCTACATCATCCCTTCCTCTTCGGGGAAAACCAACGCAGTGCTCAAGAGGTAGCAATAAGGATTTCTGGCGCCATTGCCAGGGAGGTCTACCCAAAAATCAATAAACCAAGTACCCATCACATACCCTTATCTCCCGCATTACATTATTTGTCATTTGCCTCTCGTTTTCCTCTCCCCCACTTCACCCTTACCGTTTTATTCGCCCTCTCTCTCTATCCTCCCTCTCTTTCTCTATTTGCCTCTTTTTACCCGCTTGCTTTTTGTTTGCTTGTGTATTAGTTTGCTTGTTTGTCACGATGGCTCAAGATAACACTAAATTGTATGACTTCACCAATACCAACAACAATCATTTTATTAGCACTCTGATTGCTCCTCTTACCGATGCTGAATCTTGTGAAATTAATACTGCTTTGCTGAATCTTGTCATGAAAGATCCGTTTTCCGGCCTTCCTAGTGAAGATGCCGCTACCCATCTAAATAGCTTCGTTGATTTGTGTGATATGCAAAAGAAGAAAGATGTGGATAATGATATTGTTAAATTGAAGCTATTTCCTTTTTCGCTTAGAGATCGTGATAAAGCTTGGTTTTCGTCTTTGCCTAAAAATAGTATTGATTCATGGAACAAGTGCAAAGATACTTTTATCTCTAAGTATTTTCCTCCCGCTAAGATCATCTCTCTTAGAAACGATATTATGAATTTTAAGCAACTTGATCATGAACATGTTGCACAAGCTTGGGAGAGAATGAAACTAATGATACGTAATTGCCCTACTCATGGTTTAAATTTGTGGATGATTATACAAAAAATTTATGCCGGATTGAATTTTGCTTCTAGAAATCTTTTAGATTCGGCCGCGGGAGGCACTTTTATGGAAATCACTTTAGGAGAAGCTACTAAACTCCTAGATAATATTATGGTTAATTATTGTCAATGGCATACTGAAAGATCTACTAATAAAAAGGTGCATGCGATAGAAGAAATTAATGTTTTGAGTGGAAAGATGGATGAACTTATGAAATTATTTGCTAGTAAGAGCGTTTCTTCTGATCCTAATGATATGCCCTTGTCTACTTTGATTGAGAATAATAATGAATCTATTATGAGAGCCACTTATGGATTGCCTACCAAAGATGGCAATACCTCGATCTATCCTTGCTTGTTATGCCGAGCTAGGGGCGTTAAACAATAGCGCTTGTTGGGAGGCAAACTATTTTATTTTTATTCCTTGCTTTTTGATCCTGTTTAGTAATAATTAATTTATCTAGCCTCTGTTTTTGTTGTTTTTTTGTGTTTAATTAGTGTTTGTGCCAAGTAGAACCGTTGGGAAGACTTGGGGAAAGTCTTGTTACAGTTGCTGTAAAAAACAGAAACTTTAGCGCTCACGAGAACTGCTGTCATTTTTATTTGGAAAGTGCTATTTAGTTAATTATTTCTGAATATGATTAATAGATAAATTCCTCACGTCCAGAAATTTATTTTAGAATTTTTGGGGTTCCAGATCTTGCGCTAGCTACAGATTACTACAGACTGTTCTGTTTTTGACAGATTCTGTTTTTTGTGTGTTGTTTGCTTATTTTGATGAATCTATGGCTAGTAAAATAGTTTATAAACCATAGATAAGTTGTAATACAGTAGGTTTAACACCAATATAAATAAATAATGAGTTCATTACAGTACCTTGAAGTGGTCTTTTGTTTTCTTTCGCTAACGGAGCTCACGAAATTTTCTACTTTAAGTTTTGTGTTGTGAAGTTTTCAAGTTTTGGGTAAAGATTTGATGGATTATGGAACAAGGAGTGGCAAGAGCCTAAGCTTGGGGATGCCCATGGAACCCCCAAGATAATCCAAGGACACCTAAAAGCCAAAGCTTGGGGATGCCCCGGAAGGCATCCCCTCTTTCGTCTACTTCTATCGGTAACTTTACTTGGAGCTATATTTTTATTCGCCACATGATATGTGTTTTGCTTGGAGCGTCTTGTATGATTTGAGTCTTTACTTTTTAGTTTACCGCAATCATCCTTACTGTACAAACCTTTTGAGAGAGCCATACATGATTTGGAATTTGCTAGAATACTCTATGTGCTTCGCTTATATCTTTTGAGTTATATAGTTTTGCTCTAGTACTTCACTTATATCTTTTAGAGCACGGTGGTGGATTTGTTTTATAGAAACTATTGATTTCTCATGATTAACTTAGATTATTTTTAGAGTCTTAAATAGCATGGTAATTTACTTAAAATCCTATTATGCTAGGTATTCAAGATTAGTAAAATTTTCTTATGAGTGTTTTGAATACTAAGAGAAGTTTGATGCTTGATGATTGTTTTGAGATATGAAGGTAATAATATCAAAGTCATGCTAGTTGAGTAGTTGTGAAATTGAGAAATGCTTGTGTTGAAGTTTGTAAGTCCCGTAGATGCACGTATGGTAAACATTATGTAACAAATTTGAAACATGAGGTGTTATTTGATTGTCCTCCTTATGAGTGGCGGTCGGGGACGAGCGATGGTCTTTTTCTACCAATCTATACCCCTAGGAGCATGCGCGTAGTATGTGAGTTCTTTATGACTAATGTTGAGTCCATGGATTATACGCACTCTCACCCTTCCATGCTTACTAGCCTCTTCGATACCGTGCATTGCCCTTTCTCACATTGAGAGTTGGCGCAAACTTCACCGGTGCATCCAAACCCCGTGATATGATACGCTATTTCACACATAAACCTCCTTATATCTTCCTAAAAACAGCCACCATACCTACCTATTATGGCATTTCCATAGCCATTCCGAGATATATTGCCATGCAACTTTCCACCATTCCGTTTATCATGACACATTCATTATTGTCATATTGCTTAGCATGATCATGTAGTTGACATAGTATTTGTGGCAAAGCCACCGTTCATAATTCTTTCATACATGTCACTCTTGGTTCATTGCATATCCCGGTACACCGCTGGAGGCATTCATATAGAGTCATACTTTGTTCTAGTATCGAGTTGTAAATAAATAGAAGTGTGATGATCATCATTTTCTAGAGCATTGTCCCAAGTGAGGAATTATAAAAAAAAGAGAAAGGCCATATAAAAAAGGGAAAGGCCAAAAAAATGAGAGAAAAAGAGAGAAGGGACAATGTTACTATCCTTTGCCACACTTGTGCTTCAAAGTAGCACCATAATCTTCATGATAGAGAGTCTCTTGTTTTGTCACTTTCATATAGTAGTGGGAATTTTCATTATAGAACTTGGCTTGTTTATTCCAACAATGGGCCTCCTCAAGTGCCCTAGGTCTTTGTGAGCAAGCAAGTTGGATGCACACCCACTTAGTTTCTTTTGTTGAGCTTTCATACATTTATAGCTCTAGTGCATCCGTTGCATGGCAATCCCTACTCCTTGCATTAACATCAATTGGTGGGCATCTCCATAGCCCATTGATTAGCCTCGTTGATGTGAGACTTTCTCCTTTTTTGTCTTCTCCACATAACCCCCCTCATTATATTCTATTTCACCCATAGTGCTATGTCCATGGCTCACACTCATATATTGCGTGAAAGTTTATAGGTTTGAGATTACTAAAGTATGAAACAATTGCTTGGCTTGTCATCGGGGTTGTGCATGATGAGAGCATTCTTGTGTGGCGAAAATGGAGCATGACTAAACTATATGATTTTGTAGGGATGAACTTTCTTTGGCCATGTTATTTTGAGAAGACATAATTGCTTTGTTAGTATGCTTGAAGTATTATTATTTCTATGTCAATATGAACTTTTGTCTTGAATCTTTTGGATCTGAATATTCATACCACAATTAAGAAGAATTACATTAAAATTATGCCAAGTAGCACTCCACATCAAAAAAAATTGTTTTTATCATTTACCTACTCGAGGACGAGCAGGAATTAAGTTTGGGGATGCTTGATACGTCTCCAACGTATCTATAATTTTTGATTGCTCCATGCTATATTATGTACCGTTTTGGACATTATTGGTCTTTATTATCGACTTTTATATTATTTTTGGGACTAACCTATTAACTGGAGGCCCAGCCCAGAATTGCTGTTTTTTGCCTATTTTAGGGTTTCGAAGAAAAGGAATATCAAACGGAGTCCAAACGGAATGAAACCTTCAGGAGCGTGATTTTGTCAACGAACAAGACCCAGGAGACTTGGACCCTACGTCAAGACACAAAAGATGAGGCCACGAGGTAGGGGGCGCGCCTACCCCCCCCCCCCAGGCGCGCCCTCCACCCTCGTGGGCCCCCTGTTGCTCCACCGACGTACTCCTTCCTCCTATATATACCTACGTACCCCCAAACGATCAGATACGAAGCCAAAACCCTAATTCCACCGCCGCAACTTTTTGTATCCACGAGATCCCATCTTGGGGCCTATTTCGGAGCTCCGCCGGAGGGGGCATTGATCACAGAGGGCTTCTACATCAACACCATAGCCCCTCCGATGAAGTGTGAGTAGTTCACCTCAGACCTACGGGTCCATAGTTAGTAGCTAGATGGCTTATTCTCTCTTTTTAGATCTTAATAAATTGTTCTCCCCCTCTCTTGTGGAGAACTATTCGATGCAATCTTCTTTTTGCGGTGTGTTTGTTGAGACCGATGAATTGTGGGTTTATGATCAAGTCTATCTATGAACAATATTTGAATCTTATCTGAATTCTTTTGTGTATTATTGGTTATCTTTGCAAGTCTCTTCGAATTATCAGTTTGGTTTGGCCTACTAGATTGATCTTTCTTGCAATGGGAGAAGTGCTTAGCTTTGGGTTCAATCTTGCGGTGTCCTTTCCCAGTGACAGTAGGGGCAGCAAGGCACGTATTGTATTGTTGCCATCGAGGATAACAAGATGGGGTTTTCATCATATTGCATGAGTTTATCCCTCTACATCATGTCATCTTGCTTAAGGCGTTACTCTGTTTTCATTAACTTAATACTCTAGATGCATGCTGGATAGCGGTCGATGAGTGGAATAATAGTAGTAGATGCAGGCAGGAGTCGGTCTACTTGTCTCGGACGTGATGCCTATATACATGATCATACCTAGATATTCTCATAACTATGCTCAATTCTGTCAATTGCTCAACAGTAATTTGTTCACCCACCATAGAATACTTATGCTCTCGAGAGAATCCACTAGTGAAACCTATGGCCCCCGGGTCTATCTTCATCATATTAATCTCCTACTACTTAGTTATTTCCTTTGCTTTTTAATTTGCTTTTATTTTACTTTGCATCTTTATCACAAAAATACCAAAAATATTATCACGTTGGTGGCCGTGTAGGGATTGACAACCCCTTATCGCGTTGGTTGTGAGGATTTATTTGTTTTGTGCAGGTGCGAGGGACTCGCGCGTAGCCTCCTACTCGATTGATACCTTGGTTCTCAAAAACTGAGGGAAATACTTACGCTACTTTGCTGCATCATCTCTTCCTCTTCGGGGAAAACCAACGCAGTGCTCAAGAGGCAGCACTCACCTCCTCCTCCACTCCCTGGATGGACTGGTTAGATCTTCAACACCAAAATGCTCTAGTTTCACTCCCATCCCAAACCTCCTTTCTCTGTCGTACCATAGCACAGCAAATACCAACCCTCCAGTCCATCACCTTCGTCCTAACAAACAGTGGGACGCACACGTACTTCTGGTACGACACTTGGCTCACTCCAAGACCTCTAGCCCACACTTACGCTAACCTATTTTCACACTCCACTTTACCGCTGGTTAAGGTGGCTAATGTGCTACGTTATGGTCTAGAAGCTAACCTCCGTAACCGTCTCTCCCTTCTAGCAGAGCAAGGGTTTGTTGTGTTGTTGGCTGTTTTGCAGGATTTTGTCCCGTCGGCTGCGGAAGACCAAAGGTTCCTAATTCGGGGTCTTGCCTTCTCCACCAAGCAAGCGTACGACACTCTCATGACACGCCCGGACTGCGATCCTCTCGCTCCCATCATTTGGCGATCCAAAGTTCAACGCAAGATAAAAATCTTCTCATGGCTCCTCTTCAAGGATCGGCTAAACACCCGAGCCAATCTTGCGCACAAGAACATCATACCCACAGACGTTTTCCCTCGCTGCCATGCTACCAAAGGACTCCATGCACCTCTTCCTCGCCTGCCCCGTTGCCAAACGTGTCTGGCAACGGCTAGGCATCCTACCTCAAGCGGAGGGCATCATCGACCTTTGGGACGCGCCGATTCCTCACCATCTGCCACACAAGGCCTGGCCTTTTATCCTCATGTCTCTACTCTAGAAGATATGGGCTGTGAGAAATGATATGTTGTTTAGGAACATTGATCAACATTCTGTAATAACCCTCAGAGCCCTCATATCTGACCTAGACCTTTGGTCACATCATCTCATGGATACATGTGACAAGGAGGACATCTCCTTGTGGCGCTCCTACCTCTCTGCACGCTACGTCGTGCCCTTGTAACTCTGTACTTGCTGCTCCGACAGTTTTTTAGGCAATATATTCAGGTGGGGAGCTCCCCCCGGTGATTCTAAAAAAAACAAAGCCCGGGATTGCGAATTGGGTAATTATACGATTGGACAAAGCTCGGGACATAAGACAACTATCAGATAGGGAGAGATGGCTAGAGAAGACACTTAAGGTGGCCACCTTGGGTCTTGCATGGCTTGAAAGAACTATCATGAGGCATCGCTCTCGGATTAGGTGGCTTCAAGTTGGAGATGCCAACACGAAGCTTTTCACTTAGTTGCTAACGGAAGAAAAACTAAGAACATTATCCTGGGGATTAATTACAATGATTTGCTCATCACAGATATGGGATAGGAGGATTTCTACATGAGCTACAAGGATCCACTGGTACTGCCTAGGCCTGCGAGCACACTTTTGACCCTGATTTTCTCAAAGTGGCCTCCATCAATCTAGAGGAGCAAGACCTCATTTTCTCTAAAGAGGAGGTGTGGCGGTCATTAAGGAGATGCTTGGTGAGTGTGCTCCAATGCTTGACAGATTCATTGATCTGTTCTTCAAGGCTTGGGCAATTATCAAATGTGATGTACTGACAACAATTCCTAAGTTTTTTTACTAATAATGGGAGGGGTTTCGGTAGGCTCAACCAAGCTCCGTGACATTTCTTTGGTCTCTGTGGCATATTCATAACAAGATTATAATTGAGGGTGTTTTCCCCTCGCATCATGTTGATTGCATCTTCAAATGTTCCCTTTTTATGCAGTAATGGAGTCCGTTGGGAGGCGTCAAGACGTTGATATGTTCCACCTGGCTTTGCAGAAGTTTCGTCATATCAACAGTCTCGCTAGAGTGTCTCAAATCACTACTTATGGTAGTTTGCATCTTTTGGGTAGTGAGCTTGTGTGCTCGTATTTGGCTTCCGGCCATGTAAGTTGAGCATCATTTTGGTCGGTGAACTTGTGTATGTTTGTGTTCTCTCTGACTCTGCCAATGTTGTGGGCTTTATTAATTTAAAGTCTGATGCCTCTGATGTATATATTCTAAAAAGAGGGATCATGTTTACATCTAAAAAATTCAGTTTTTATCATTCACCTACTCTAGTATGAGAAGGAATTAAGCTTGGGGGTGCTGACACGTCTGCAACGTATCTATAATTTTTTATTGTTTCATGCTATTATATTATCAGTCTTATATACTTTATATGCCATTTTATATCATTTTTGGGAACTAACCTATTAACCTAGTGCCTAGTGCCAATTGTTGTTTTCTGCATATTTTTGGTTTTACAGAAAATCCCTACCAAACGGAGTCCAAATGCCGCGAAAGTTTTTGACAATTTTCCTGAACCAGGAGGGACCCTAGAAGCTTCGGGGAAGGACCAGAAGCCAGAAGAGGAGACAACAAGGCAACATGGTGCCCTAGGGTGGGTAGGTGTGCCCTAATGTCTTGTGGGCCCCTCGTTGCCCCTTCTGACCTAATTCCAGCGCTAAATTCTGAAATATTCCAAAACTAACATAGGAAGCCACAAAACAGTTCTGCCGCCGCAAGCCTCTATTCTTTCGGGATCCCATCTGGAGGCCTTTTCTGGTAATCTGCTGGAGAGGGAATCGATCACGGAGGCCTTCTTCATCAACCTTGCTTCCTCCATGATGATGTGTGAGTAGTTCCCAGTAGGACCTAAGGGTCCATAGCAGTAGCTCTCTCTCTCTCTCTCTCTCTCTCTCTCTCTCTCTCTCTCTCTCTCTCTCTCTCTCTGGTCTTCAATACAATGTTCTCTTCAGAGATCGATTCGACGTAATCTTTTGTGGTGCGTTTGTTGGGATCCGATGAATTGTGGGTTTATGATCAGATTGTTCAGTGAAAATAATCGAGTTATTTTTGAACTTTATTATGTGTGATTGTTATAACTTTGTATTTCCCTCTAATCTATCTGTTTAGTCTGGACAAGTAGATTGATTTATCTTCAGCGGGATAAGTGCTTTGTGGTAGGTTTAATCGTGCAGAGTCCTTATTGGAAATATGCCCTAGATGCAATAATAAAATGGTTATTATTATATTTCCTTGTTCATGATAATTGCCTATTGTTCATGCTATAATTGTATTAACCGAAAACCGTAATACATGTGTGAATACATAGACCACAACATGTCCCTAGTAAGCCTCTAGTTGACTATCTCGTTGATCAATAGATGGTTATGATTTCCCGACCATGGACATTGGATGTCGTTGATAACGGGATCACATCATTAGGAGAATGATGTGATGGACAAGACCCAATGCTAAGCGTAGCACAAGATCGTGTAATTCGTTTGCTAAAGCTTTTCTAATGTCAAGTATCATTTCCATAGACCATGAGATTGTGCAACTCCCGGATACCATAAGAATGCTTTGGGTGTACCAAACGTCACAACATAACTGGGTGGCTATAAAGGTGCACTACAGGTATCTCTGAAAGTGTTTGTTGGGTTGGCACGAATCGAGACTGGGATTTGTCACTCCGTATGACGGAGAGGTATATCTGGGCCCACTCGGTAATGCATCATCATAATGAGCTCAATGTGACTAAGGAGTTGGTCACAGGATCATGCGTTACGGAATGAGTAAAGAAACTTGCCAGTAATGAGATTGAACAAGGTATAGGGATATCGATGATCGAATCTCGGGCAAGTATCATACTAGTAGACAAAGGGAATTGTGTACGAGATTGATTGAATCCCCGACATCGTGGTTCATCCAATAAGATCATCGTGGAACATGTGGGAGCCAACATGGGTATCCAGATCCCGCTGTTGGTTATTGACCGAAGAGATGTGTCGGTCATGTCTACATGCCTCTCGAACCCATAGGGTCTACATACTTAAGGTTCGATGACGCTAGGGTTATAGGGAAAGTATGTACGTGGTTACCGAATGTTGCTCGGAGTCCCGGATGAGATCCCGGATGTCACGAGGAGTTCCAGAATGGTCCGGAGGTAAAGAATGATATATAGGAAGAGAGTATTTGGACACCGGAAGTGTTCCGGGCATCACCGGTAATGTACCGGGACCACCGGAAGGGTTCCGGGGTCCACCGGGAGGGGCCACCAACCCCGAAGGCTTGCATGGGCCAAGAGTGGGAAGGGACCAGCCGCGAGTGGGCTGGTGCGCCTCCCACCAAGGCCCAAGGCGCAGCAAAAGAGGAGAAGGGGAAACCCTAGGCGCAGATGGGCCCAAGGCCCACCCTAGGGCGCGCCCCCCTCTCTTCCCTCTTGGCCGCCCCCTCCATCCCATCTAGGGCTGCCGCCCCCCACCTAGGGTGGGAACCCTATATGGGGGCGCAACCCCCTCCCCTCCTCCTATATATAGTGGGGGTTTTGGGGCTGCCATACAAGCAAGTCTCTCTCTCTCTCGGCGCAGCCCTACCTCTCCACCTCCTCGTATTTCGTAGTGCTTGGCTATGCCCTGCTGGAGAACCACGCTGCTCCACCACCACGCCGTCGTGCTGCTGCTGGAGTTGTCTTCCCCAACCTCTCCCTCCTCCTTGCTGGATCAAGGCGCGGGAGACATCACTGGGCTGCACGTGTGTTGAACGCGGAGGCGCCGTTGTTCGGTGCTTAGATCAGAATCGACCGTGATCTGAATCGCTACATGTACGACTCCACCAACCGCGTTCTTGTAATGCTTCCGCTTAGCGATCTTCAAGGGTATGAAGATGCACTCCCTCTCTCTCATTGCTAGTATCTCCTAGATTGATCTTGGTGACACGTAGGAACTTTTTTTTGAATTATCGCTATGTTCCCCAACAATGGCATAATGAGCTAGGTCTATGCGTAGATTATATGCACGAGTAGAACACAAAGTAGTTGTGGGCGATGATTTGTTCAATTTGTTTACCGTTACTAGTCTTATCCTAATTTTGGCGGCATTGTGGGATGAAGCGGCCCGGATCGACCTTACACGTACGCTTACGTGAGACTGGTTCCATCGACTGACATGCACTTGATGCACAAGGTGGCTAGCGGGTGTCTGTCTCTCGCACTTTAGTCGGGTCGGATTCGATGAAAATGGTCCTTATGAAGGGTAAATTGCAATTGGCATATCACCGTTGTGGCTTTTGCGTAGGTAAGAAACGTTCTTGCTAGAAACCCATAGCAGTCACGTAAAACATGCAAACAACAATTAGAGGACGTCTAACTTGCTTTTGCAGGGTATGCTATGTGATGTGATATGGCCAAAAGGATGTGATGAATTATATATATATGTTATGTATGAGATTGATCATGTTCTTGTAATAGGAATCATGACTTGCATGTCAATGAGTATGACAACCGACAGGAGCAATAGGAGTTGTCTTAATTTATTGTATGACCTGTGAGTCAATAAAAACGCCATGTAATTACTTTACCTTGTTGCTAACCATTAGCCATAGTAGTAGAAGTAATAGTTGGCGAGACAACTTCATGAAGACACGATGATGGAGATCATGGTGTCATGACGGTGATGATGGTGATCATGCCGCACCTCGAAGATGGGGATCAAAAGGCGCAAGATGATATTGGCCATATCATGTCACTTTATGATTTGCATGTGATGTTTGTCATGTTTATATGTTATTTGCTTAGAACGACAGTAGAATAAATAAGATGATCCCTCACTAAAATTTCAAGAGATGTGTTCCCCCTAACTGTGCACCGTTGCGAAGGTTCATTGTTTCGAAGCACCACGTGATGATCGGGTGTGATAGATTCTAACGTTCACATACAACGGGTGTAAGCCAGATTTACACATGCAAAACACTTAGGTTGACTTGACGAGCCTAGCATGTACAGACATGGCCTCGGAACACGAGAGACCGAAAGGTCGAACATGAGTCGTGTAGTAGATGCGATCAACATGGAGATGTTCACCGTTGATGACTAGTCCGTCTCACGTGATGATCGGACATGGCCTAGTCGATTCGGATCATGTATCACTTGGATGACTAGAGGGATGTCTACCTGAGTGGGAGTTCATTGAATAATTTGATTAGATGAACTTAATTATCATGAACATAGTCTAAATTGTCTTTGCAAATTATGTTGTGGATTAATAGCTCGCGCTTTAGCTCCTAGTTTTAATATGTTCCTAGAGAAAGACTAAGTTGAAACATATTGTAATAAATTGTGCGGACTAGGGCCGTAGTCTGAGGATTGTCCTCACTGCTACACAGAAGGCTTCTGTCCTTGATGCACCGCTCGGTGTGCCAACCCCTCTGGCGTCGTCTGTGGATGTTGTGAACATCTGGCAGAGACGTTATGATGACTACCTGATAGCTTAGTGCGCCATGCTTTATGGCTTAGTGAAAGTGCAACTATCCCTGGGTGGTTTTGGTAATTCCTAACAACATATAACTCATTGAGCTAATGCTATTCCAAGATAAATATTTCAAGAAAGCTCAATGATTGGCATGGCATGGATTAGAAAAGTGGACCCCTCAAAATGCCAAGGACAAAAGGATTGGCTCAAGCTCAAAGCACAAGACTCTACATTTTTCATTTTAGTGATCCAAGATCACATTGAGTCCATACAAAAAGCCAATACTATCAAGAGGGGGTGAGGTGTTGCTTAATGAGTTTCTTGCTCAAAATGCCTAGTGATATGCTCCAAAGCCCTCAAATACTTTCTCATATCCACATATGTCCCAAACCAAAAGTCCAACTCGGCCCTACCGAAACTTTCTATCCGGCGCCACCGAGTTCTCTTGACATAGCCACTGCTAGAAACCCTAGTCTTTTCGATCTCACCGATAGGGATCTCGGTCTCACCGAGATGGGATTGTAATCTCTCTATTTCCCTTCGTAATGTTTCGGTCAAACCGAGATGAGCGATCGGTCCCACCGAGATTGCAATACAAACTCTCTGTTTCCCTTTCGTAACGTTTCGGTCCAACCGAGATGAGCGAATTGGTGCCACCGAGTTTGCCTGGCCAACTCTCTGGTTAGTCTATTACCAAATTCGGTCTCACCGAGTTTGTGTAATCGGTCTCACCGAGATTAAGTTATGCCTAACCCTAATGACATCGGTCCCACTGAGTTGACATGTCGGTCCCACCAAAAACCCTAACGGTCACATTATGAACCAAATTGGTCTGACCGAGTTTCATGATTCTGTCCCACCGAGTTTGGTAAATTGTGTGTAACGGTTAGATTTTGTGTGGAGGCTATATATGCCCCTCCACCCACTCTTCATTCGTGGAGAGAGCCATCAGAACATGCCTACACTTCCAACATACATTTTCTGAGAGAGAACCACCTACACTTGTGTTGAGGTCAAGATATTCCATTCCTACCACATAAATCTTGATCTCTAGCCTTCCCCAAGTTGCTTTCCACCCAAATCTTATTTCCACCAAATATAATCCTATGAGAGAGAGTTGAGTGTTGGGGAGACTATCATTTGAAGCACAAGAGCAAGGAGTTCATCATCAACACACCATTTGTTACCTCTTGGAGAGTGGTGTCTCCTAGATTGGCTAGGTGTCACTTGGGAGCCTCCGTCAAGATTGTGGAGTTGAACCAAGGAGTTTGTAAGGGCAAGGAGATCCCCTACTTCGTGAAGATCTACCCGAGTGAGGCAAGTCCTTCATGGGCGACGGACATGGTGGGATAGACAAGGTTGCTTCTTCGTGGACCCTTTGTGGGTGGAACCCTCCGTGGACTCGCGCAACCGTTACCCTTCGTGGGTTGAAGTCTCCATCAACGTGGATGTACGATAGCAGCACCTATTGGAACCACGGATAAAAAATCTCTGTGTCAACATTGTGTTTGCTCTCTCAAACTCCTCCCTTTACCTTCATATGCAATTGTTTTACTTTCCACTGCTATACTCTTAGAATTGCATGTGTAGGTTGATTGCTTGACTTGTGCAAAGTTGCTAAAATCTACCAAGAACTAAAATTGGGAAAAGGCTAGATTTTTATTTGGTCAAGTAGTCTAATCACCCCCTCTAGACTTAATTTCGATCCTACACTTAGAGTCAGGGCTCCAAAAGCGTTTGGAATGGCATGGAACATGTGAGATGTTCCAAGAGCTGAAATTGGTATTTCAGGCTCATGCCCGTGTTAAGAGGTTTGAGACCTCTGACAAGATCTTTTCCTACAAGATGGAGGAGAATAGCTCAGCCAGTGAGCAGGTGCTCAGAAAGTCTGGGTACTTCAATCGCTTGAATCAAGTGGGAGTTAATCTTCTAGATAAGGGAGTGATTGACAAAAGTTCTCCAGACACTATCACCAAGCTGCTAGAGTTTCGTGATGAACTATAACATGTAAGGGAAGATGATCCCGGAGTTGTTCGTCGTGCTTAAGGCCGTAAAGGTAGATATCAAGAAGGAGCATCAAGTGTTGATGGTTAACAAGACCACTAGTTTCAAAGAATGGCAAGGGCAAGAAGGGAAACTTCATGAATGGCAAGCCAGTTGCTGGTCCAGTGAAGAAACCCAAGAACCCAAACCCGAGACGAAGTGCTTCTATTAGGGGAACGGTCACTAGTAGCGGAACTGCCTCAAATACTTGGTAGATAAGAAGGCTGGCAACTTCAACAAAAGTATATTTGATATATGTGTTATTGATGTGTACCTTGCTAGTACTCCTAGTAGCACCTGGGTATAAGATACCAGTTCAGTTGCTAATATTGGTAACTTGAAACAAAAGCTACGGAATAAACGGAGACTAGCTAATGGCGAGGTGACGATGTGTGTTGGAAGTGTTTCCAAGGATGATATGATCACCATCGCACGCTCCCTCAACCTCCAAGATTAGTGTTGAACCCAGATAAATGTTCTTTGCATTGGTGTCTGCATTGAGCATGAACATGATTAGATCATGTTTATTGCAATACGGTTATTCATTTAAGTCAGAGAATAATGGTTATTCTGTTTACATGAATAAAACCTTCTATGTTCATGCACCCAACGTGAATGGTTTATTGAATCCCGGTCGTAGTTATACACATGTTCATAACATTGATGCCAAAAGATGTAGAGTTGATAATGATAGTACCACTTTCATGTGGCACTGCCGCTTACGTCATATTGGTGTAAAGCGCATGAAGAACCTCCATGCTGATGGACTTTTGAAGTCACTTGATTTTGAATCACTTGACACATGCGAACCATGCCTCTTTGGCAAGATGACTAAAACCCCATTCTTTGGAATAATGGAACGGACAAGTGACTTGTTGGAAATCATACATGCTGATGTGTGCGGTCCGATGAATGTTGACGCGCGCGGTGGATATCATTATTTTCTCACCTTCACCGATGAATTGAGTAGATATGGGTATATTTACTTAATGAAGCATAAGTCTGAAATGTTTGAAAAGTTCAAGCAATTTCAAAGTGAAGTTGAGAATCATCGTAACAAGAAGATCAAGTTCCTATGATCTGATCAAGGGGAGAGTATCTGAGTTATGAGTTTGGCAATCACTTAATACAAGATGGAATCGTTTCATAGTTGACGCCACCCGGAACACCATAGCGTAATGGTGTGTCCGAACGTCATAATTGCACCCTATTTGACATGGTGCGATCTACGATGTCTCTTACCGATCTACCACTATCATTTTGGGGTTATGCATTAGAGACAACTACATTCACTTTAAATAGGGCACCATCTAAGATCCATGGAGACGACACCGTGTGAACTATGGTTTGGCAAGAAACCTACGTTGTTGTTTCTTAAGGTTTGGGGCTACGATGCTTATGTCGATAGGCTTCGGCCAGAAAAGCTCGAACCCAAAGAGGAAAATTGTGTCTTCATAGAATACCCAAACAAGACGATTGGGTATACCTTCTATCTCAGATCTGAGGGCAAAGTGTTTGTCGCTAGGAACATGTCCTTTCTCGAGAAAGAGTTTCTCTCGAAAGAATTGAGTGGTAGGAAGATAGAACTTGATGAGGTTGTTGAACCTTTACTTCAACCAGAGAGTAGCGCAACATAGAAAGATGTTTCTGTGCCACCTACCTCGGTTGAAGAGAAAGCTAATGATGATGATCATGGATCTTCATATCAAGTTACTATCAAACCTCATAGGTCGACAAGGGTGTGTACAACTTCTGAGTGGTAAACCTGTCTTAAAGGTCATGTTGTTGGACAACAATGAACCTATGAGCTATGAAGAAGCGATGGTGGGCCTGGATTCCAACAAATGGCTAGAAGCCATGAAATCCGAGATAGGATCCATGTATGAGAACAAAGTATGGACTTTGGTGGACTTACCCGATGATCGACAAGCCATTGAGAATAAATGGATCTTTAAGAAGAAGACATACACTAATGGTATTGTCCCCATTTATGGAGCTCGACTTGTCTCAAAGAAGTTTTCGACAAGTTCAAGGAGTTGACTGTGATGAGACTTTCTCAATCATAGCGATGCTAAAGTCTGTTAGAGTTATGTTAGCAGTTGCTGCATTTTCATTTACGAAATCTGGTAGATGGATGTCAAAACAAAGTTTCCTTGACGGTTTCCGTGAGGAAAGGCTGTATGTGATACAACCAGAAGGTTTTGTCGATCCTAAGGATGCTAAAAGGTATGCAAACCCCAGCGATCCTTCTATGGACTAGAGCAAGCATCTCGGAGTTGGAACATATGCTTTGATGAGGTGATCAAAGCATTTGGGTTTATACAAAGTTTGCAAGAAACTTGTATTTGCAAGAAAGTGAGTGGGAGCACTACAACATTTTGATAAATATATGTGGATGGCATATTGTTGATCAGAAATGATGTAGAATTTCTAGAAAGCATAAAGGGTTGTTTGAATGGAGTTTTTCAAAGGAAGACCTATGTAAAACTGCTTACATGTTGGGTATCAAGATCTATAGAGATAGATCAAGACGCCTGATAAGACTTTCACAGAGCACATACCTTCACATGATCTTGAAGGAGTTAAAGATGGATTAGTCAGAGAAGGAGTTCTTGCCTGAGTCGTAAGGTGTGAAGTTAAGACTTGAAGCTCGACCACGGCAGAAGAAAGAGAAAGGACGAAAGTCGTCCCATATGCCTTAGCCATAGGCTCTATACGATATGCCATGCTATGTACCGCGATGTGCCTTGCCACGTGTCTGGCAAGGGGGTACAAGAGTGATCCAGGAGTGGATCATTGGACGGCGGTCAAAATTGTCCTTAGGAATAAGGAAATGTTTCTCGGTTATGGAGGTGATAAAGAGTTCGGCGTAAAGGGTTACGTTGATGCAAGCTTTAACACCTATCCGGATGACTCTGAGTAGCAAACCGGATACGTATAGTGGAGCAACCATTTGGAATAGCTCCAAGTGCAGCATAGTAGCAACAGCTACAATATGAAATAGATATTTGTGAAGAACACATGGATCTGAATGTTGTAGACCTGTTGACTGTCACCTCTCTCGTAAGCATAACATGATCAAACCCTAGAACTCATTGAGTGTTAATCACATGGTGATGTGAACTAGATTATTGACTCTAGTAAACTCTTGGGTGTTAATCACATGGCGATGTGAACTGGATTATTGACTCTAGTAAAATCTTTGGGTGTTAGTCACATGGCGATGTGAACTATAAGTGTTGATCACATGGCGATGTGAACTAGATTATTAACTCTAGTGCAAGTGGGAGACTGTTGGAAATATGCCCTAGATGCAATAATAAAATGGTTATTATTATATTTTCTTGTTCATGATAATTGTCTATTGTTCATGCTATAATTGTACTGACCGGAAACCGTAATACATGTGTGAATACATAGACCACAACATGTCCCTAGTAAGCCTCTAGTTGACTAGCTCGTTGATCAATAGATGGTTATGGTTTCCTGACCATGGACATTGGATGTCGTTGATCACGGGATCACATCATTAGGAGAATGATGTGATGGACAAGACCCAATCCTAAGCATAGCACAAGATCGTGTAGTTCGTTTCCTAAAGCTTTTCTAATGTCAAATATCGTTTCCTTAGACCATGAGATTGTGCAACTCCCGGATACCGTAGGAATGCTTTGGGTGTACCAAACGTCACAACGTAACTGGGTGGCTATAAAGGTGCACTACAGGTATCTCCGAAAGTGTCTGTTGGGTTAGCACGAATCGAGACTGGGATTTGTCACTCCGTATGACGGAGAGGTATATCTGGGCCCACTCGGTAATGCATCATCATAATGAGCTCAATGTGACTAAGGAGTTGGTCACGGGATCATGCGTTACAGAATGAGTAAAGAGACTTGCTAGTAACGAGATTGAACAAGGTATAGGGATACCGACGATCGAATCTCGGTCAAGTATCATACCAGTAGACAAAGGGAATTGTATACGGGATTGATTGAATCCCCGACATCGTGGTTCATCCGATAAGATCATCATGGAACATGTGGGAGCCAACATGGGTATCCAGATCCCGTTGTTGGTTATTGACCGGAGAGATGTCTCGGTCATGTCTACATGCCTCCCGAACCCGTAGGGTCTACACACTTAAGGTTCGATGATGCTAGGGTTATAGGGAAAGTATGTACGTGGTTACCGAATCTTGTTTGGAGTCCCGGATGAGACCCCAGACGTCACGAGGAGTTCCGGAATGGTCCAAAGGTAAAGAATGATATATAAGAAGTGAAGATTTGGACATCGAAAGTGTTCCGGGCATCACCGGTAATGTACCGGGACCACCAGAAGGGTTCCGGGTCTAGCGAGAGGGGCCACCAGCCCCGGAGGCTTGCATGGGCCAAGAGTCGGAAGGGAACAGCCCCCGAGTGAGCTGGTGCACCTCCCACCAAGGCCCAAGGCGCAGCAAAAGAGGAGAAGGGGGAAACCCTAGGCGTAGATGGGCCCAAGGCCCACCCTAGGGCGCGCCCCCCTCTCTCCCTCTTGGCCGCCCCCTCCATCCCATCTAGGGCTGCCGCCCCCTAGGGTGGGAACCCTAGATGGGGGCGCAGCCCCCTCCCCTCCTCCTATATATAGTGGGGGTTTTGGGGCTGCCATACAAGCAAGTCTCTCTCTCTCGGCGCAGCCCTACCTCTCCACCTCCTCGTCTTTCGTAGTGCTTGGCGAAGCCTTGGTGGAGAACCACGCTGCTCCATCACCACCACGTCGTCGTGCTACTGCTGGAGTTGTCTTCCCCAACCTCTCCCTCCTCCTTGCTGGATCAAGGCACGAGAGATGTCACCGGGCTGCACATGTGTTGAACGCGGAGGCGCCGTTGTTCGGCGGTTAGATCGAAATCGACCACGATCTGAATCGCTGCGTGTACGACTCCACCAACCGCGTTCTAAAACTTCCGCTTAGCGATCTTCAAGGGTATGAAGATGCACTCCCTCTCCCTCGTTGCTAGTATCTCCTAGATTGATCATGGTGACACGTAGGAATTTTTTTTGAATTATCGCTACGTTCCCCAACAGTCCTCACTTTGTGACAGCAGGAGTAGCACGGCACACATTTGTATTGTTGCTAGTAAGGGTAAAACAACGGGGTATGATAATATTTTTTGGTCTTATTCTGTCTACATTATGTCATCATACTTCATGCATTACTCTGTTTGTCATGAACTTAATACGTAGAGAGGCAAGCATAGAAGCGCTCTTGAAGTGGAGTAATAGTAGTAGATGCAGAATCATTTCGATCTACTTGTCACAGACATATTGCGTATGTACTGATGATGCCATGAATAACATCATAACTATGCATTTTTATATCAATTGCCCAACCGTAATTTGTCTACCCATCATTTTCTATGTTCTTGGGAGAGATTCCTCTAGTGAAAGCTATAGCCTGCATGTCCATCTAAATCATGTTGAGGAACGTAGCAGAAATTCAAAATTTTCCTACGTGTCACCAAGATCTATCTATGGAGAGACCAGCAACGAGGGGAAGGAGAGTGCATCTACATACCCTTGTAGATCGCTAAGCGGAAGCGTTCAAGTGAACGGGGTTGATGGAGTCATACTCGTCGTGATCCAAATCACCAATGATCAAGTGCCGAACGCACGGCACCTCCGCGTTCAACACACATACAGCCCGGTGACGTCTCCCATGCCTTGATCCAGCAAGGAGAGAGGGAGAGGTTGAGGAAGACTCCATCCAGCAGCAGCACAACGGCGTGGTGGTGGTGGAGGAGCATGGCAATCCTGCAGGGCTTCGCCAAGCACCACGGGAGAGGAGAAGAACTTGGGAGAGAGGGAGGGGCTGCACCAAAGGCATAAGGGGTGTCTCAAGAGGCCCTCCTACCCCCACTATATATAGGGAGCCCAAGGGGGGGGGGGGTGTGCCAGCCCTAGGAGATCCAATCTCCTAGGGGGCGGCGGCCAGGGGAGGTTTCCCTCCCCCCCAAGGCACCTAGGAGGTGCCTTCCCTCCTTGGGACTCTTCCTTAGGGTTCCCCTTTCACCCTAGGCGCATGGGCCCTAGTGGAAGTGGCGCCCCAGCCCACTTTGGGCTGGATCCCTTCTCACTTCAGCCCATGGGACCCTCCGGGATAGGTGGCCCCACCCGGTGGGCCCCCGGGACCCTTTCGGTGGTCCCGGTACAATACCGATGACCCCGAAACTTGTCCCGATGGCTGAAATAGGACTTCCTATATATAAATCTTTACCTCCGGACCATTCCGGAACTCCTCGTGATGTCCGGGATCTCATCCGGGACTCCGAACAACATTCGGTAACCACATACAAGCTTCCTTTATAACCCTAGCGTCATCGAACCTTAAGTGTGTAGACCCTACGGGTTCGGGAGACATGCAGACATGACCGAGACATTCTCCGGTCAATAACCAATAGCGGGATCTGGATACCCATGTTGGCTCCCACATGTTCCACGATGATCTCATCGGATGAACCACGATGTCAAGGACTTAATCAATCCCGTATTCAATTCCCTTTGTCTAGCGGTATGATACTTGCCCGAGATTCGATCGTCGGTATCCTGATACCTTGTTCAATCTCGTTACCGACAAGTCTCTTTACTCGTTCCGTAACACATCATCCCGTGATCAACTCCTTGATCACATTGTGCACATTATGATGATGTCCTACCGAGTGGGCCCAGAGATACCTCTCCGTTTACACGGAGTGACAAATCCCAGTCTCGATTCATGCCAACCCAACAGACACTTTCAGAGATACCTGTAGTGCACCTTTATAGTCACCCAGTTACGTTGTGACGTTTGATACACCCAAAGCACTCCTACGGTATCCGGGAGTTGCACAATCTCATGGTCTAAGGAAATGATACTTGACATTAGAAAAGCTTTAGCATACGAACTACACGATCTTTGTGCTAGGCTTAGGATTGGGTCTTGTCCATCACATCATTCTCCTAATGATGTGATCCCGTTATCAATGACATCCAATGTCCATGGTCAGGAAACCGTAACCATCTATTGATCAACAAGCTAGTCAACTAGAGGCTTATTAGGGACATGGTGTTGTCCATGTATCCACACATGTATCTGAGTTTCCTATCAATACAATTATAGCATGGATAATAAACGATTATCATGGACAAGGAAATATAATAATAACTAATTTATTATTGCCTCTAGGGCATATTTCCAACAAATCATATAGCTAAAACCCTGAATACCTTGCTGCAATTTATTTCCTTTATTTAGTTTTCCAATTTATACATCTCCCACTATCAGAATAAATCCTTGCAATTGACGGGTACAAGGGGATCGACAACCCTCTTGCCCGTGTTGGGTGCAAGCATTTGTTGTGTGTGTAGGTACTGCTAAATATCGTTTGCTTGGATCTCTCCTATTGGTTCGATAAACCTTGGTTCTTAACTAAGGGAAATACTTTCTGCCACTATACTATTTCACCCTTCCTCTTCGAGGAAATTCCAACGCATGTCACAAGCATCAGGGGAGTCAACAAATCTGACACTATAGATCTTGTACCGAGCTAGTGTGCCCTCCAACTCTTCAAAAATGAGGTTGACAGCTCAAATAGAGCCATTGTCTTCTCGGATTGTGGTCAAGAGTTGAAGTATGAACCACCATGGTCATGCACTTTCGTCAAATCTTTTTATACAATGCTAATAAAATAGAGACACGTAACCAATGTGACATTTGAGTAGCACTGAACAAAACACACTTAATTAAAGGCGTTTTAGGACTATAACTTAGGAGATTTAGTTTGGGGCTTTTGATGGCAAGAGACTGTTTTGAACATGGAGCGGTTCTATTTCACCTTTGGTGTTCCCTCTTAATATTGTGGCTTTCCTAAGGTCCAAAGCGAAATCACATAATCACAAAAATAGTATCTCAGGCCCGGTCCAATTTGACTCAATTTTTCTATTTATAACCTGATATAAACACTGAAAATAGCATTTAAGCATTGTATGTGGTATTGTTGATGTAATACCATTTATCGGAAACAAAACATAAATGCAAATATCCATAAACATGCACGTGCATGGTACACTTACTCATACCTATGCGAGCATATCCAAGAGACTAATGGAATTCCATGACACTGCAACTTTTGCCTTAAATGCATGGACATGGAGTTTCTGCTCTCAAGCTCAAATGCTCCCTCATGGACATTAAATCCAAAAACGTAAAAAAAATGCATACAAACATTAAAAATTGTCTACATACGTACAAACTTTTATGAAGAAAAAACATTCCTAAATGTTCTGAACGGAAAAAATCGATGCTCCAAAAGGTATATTTTTGAAAGTATTTTGGAGCATTGTTCCCTTCATGAAAATTTACGCGTAGGTAGATAATTGATGCATGTTTGGTGTTTTTTTACTATTCATCACCGGTGCATTTGAGCTCGCAAGCAGAACAATACTTTTGGGACAAATGGAGGCAAATGTGGTCCCACTTGAACAAGGATACTAATGATATTACTTTTGTGATAACTCTAATGGTATTATTATCACTTTTATAGGCTTTAATCTCAGTCATTATGATCTAAATCAAGGATAGTATATATTTTAGTCCATGTGGATAAACGTGATGGTATGCTTATCTCTACATAAACACTATAGATCAAGAAGGGATAAATAAAAGGAGATTGTAACCTCTATTTAAGCACTCCATCGATTTTTTTGAAAAATGATGGAATTTATTATCTCAAAGTGGAGCATCAAGGGACACACACACACACACACACACACACACACACACACACAAACACCGACAACTAGCAAAGTCAAATGAACCCGAGGCTATGCCTTGATGGAATAAAAAGAGAAAACTCTGAATGCTGGGGAACGTAGTAATTTCAAAAAAAATTCTACGCACACGCAAGATCATGGTGATGCATAGCAACGAGAGAGGAGAGTGTTGTCTACGTACCCTCGAAGACCGAAAGAGGAAGCGTTAGCACAACGCGGTTGATGTAGTCGTACGTCTTCACGGCCCGACCGATCAAGCACCGAAACTACGGCACCTCCGAGTTCTAGCACACGTTCAGCTCGATGACGATCCCCGGACTCCGATCCAGCAGAATGTCGGGGAAGAGTTCCGTCAGCACGACGACGTGGTGACGATCTTGATGTTCTACCGCCGCAGGGCTTCGCCTAAGCATTGCTACAATATTATCGAGGATTATGGTGGAGAGGGGCACCGCACACGGCTAAGAGATCAATGATCAATTGTTGTGTCTTTGGGGTGCCCCCTGCCCCCGTATATAAAGGAGTGGAGGAGGGGGAGGGTCGGCCCTCTCTATGGCGCGCCCTAGGGGAGTCCTACTCCCACCGGGAGTAGGATTCCCCCTTTCCTAGTAGAACTAGGAGCCCTTCCAAGTAGTAGGAGTAGGAGGGAAGGAAAGGGAAGGGAAAAGGAGAAGGAAGGAAGGGGGCGCCTCCCCTCCCTAGTCCAATTCGGACCAGCCCATGGGGAGTGGTGCGGCCACCCTTTGAGGCCTTTCTCTCCTTTCCCGTATGGCCCATTAAGGCCCAATACGAATTCCCGTAACTCCCCGGTACTCCCGAAAATACCCGAATCACTCGGAACCTTTCCGATGTCCGAATATAGTCGTCCAATATATCAATCTTTACGTCTTGACCATTTCGAGACTCCTCGTCAAGTCCCCGATCTCATCCAGGACTCTGAACTCCTTAGCTACATCAAAACACATAAACTCATAATATAACCTTCATCGAACTTTAAGCGTGCGGACCCTACGGGTTCGAGAACTATGTAGACATGACCGGAGACCAATAGCGGAACATGGATGCTCATATTGGTTCCTACATATTCTACGAAGATCTTTATCGATCAAACCGCATAACAACATACGTTGTTCCCTTTGTCATCGGTATGTTACTTGCCCGAGATTCGATCGTTGGTATCTCAATACCTAGTTCAATCTCGTTACCGGCAAGTCTTTTTACTCGTTCCATAACACATCATCCCGCAACTAACTCATTAGTTGCAATGCTTGCAAGGCTTATATTGATGTGCATTACCGAGTGGACCCAAAGATACCTCTCCGACAATCGGAGTGACAAATCCTAATCTCGAAATACGCCAACCCAACAAGTACCTTCGGAGACACCTGTAGAGCACCTTCATAATCACCCAGTTACATTGTGACATTTGGTAGCACACAAAGTGTTCCTCCGGTAAACGGGAGTTGCATAATCTCATAGTCATAGGAACATGTATAAGTCATGAAGAAAGCAATAGCAACAAACTAAATGATCAAGTGCTACGCTAACGGAATGGGTCAAGTCAATCACATCATTCTCTAATGATGTGATCTCGTTAATCAAATGACAACTCATGTCTATGGCTAGGAAACTTAACCATCTTTGATTCAACGAGCTAGTCAAGTAGAGGCATACTAGTGACATACTGTTTGTCTATGTATTCACACATGTATTATGTTTCCGGTTAATACAATTCTAGCATGAATAATAAACATTTACCATTATATAAGGAAATAAATAATAACTTTATTATTGCCTCTAGGGCATATTTCCTTCAGTCTCCCACTTGCACTAGAGTCAATAATCTAGTTCACATCGCCATGTGATTTAACATCAATAGTTCACATCACCATGTGATTAACACCCATAGTTCACATCGTCATGTGACCAACACCCAAAGGGTTTACTAGAGTCAATAATCTAGTTCACATCGCTATGTGATTAATACCCAAAGAGTACTAAGGTGTGATCATGTTTTGCTTGTGAGGGAAGTTTAGTCAACGGGTCTGCCACATTCAGATCCGTATGTATTTTGCAAATTTCTATGTCAACAATGCTCTGCACGGAGCTACAATAGCTAATTGCTCCCACTTTCAATATGTATCCAGATTGAGACTTTGAGTCATCTGGATCAGTGTGAAAACTTACATCGACGTAACCCGTTATGATGAACCTTTTGTCACCTCCATAATCGAGAAACATATCCTTATTCCACTAAGGATAATTTTGACCAATGTCCAGTGATCTACTCCTAGATCACTATTGTACTCCCTTGCCAAACACAGGGCAGGGTATACAATAGGTCTGGTATACAACATGGCATACTTTATAGAACCTATGGCTGAGGCATGGGGAATGACTTTCATTCTCTCTCTATCTTCTGCCGTGGTCGAGTTTTGAGTCTTACTCAGTTTCACACCTTGTAACACAGGCAAGAACTCTTTCTTTGACTGTTCCATTTTGAACTACTTCAAAATCTTGTCAAGGTATGTACTCATTGAAAAACTTATCAAGCGTCTTGATCTATCTCTATAGATCTTGATGCTCAATATCTAAGTAGCTTCACCGAGGTCTTTCTTTGAAAAACTCCTTTCAAACATTCCTTTATGCTTTGCAGAATAATTCTACATTATCTCCGATCAACAATATGTCATTCACATATACTTATCAGAAATGTTGTAGTGCTCCCACTCACTTTCTTATAAAGATAGGCTTCACCGCAAGTCTGTATAAAACTATATGCTTTGATCAACTTATCAAAGCGTATATTCCAACTCCGAGATGCTTGCACCAGTCCATAAATGGATCGCTAGAGCTTGCATATTTTGTTAGCACCTTTAGGATTGACAAAACCTTCTGGTTGCATCATATATAACTCTTCTTTAATAAATCCATTAAGGAATGCGGTTTTGTTTATCCATTTGCCAGATTTCATAAAATGCGGCAATTGCTAACATGATTCGGACAGACTTAAGCATAGATACGAGTGAGAAACTCTCATCGTAGTCAACACCTTGAACTTGTCGAAAACCTTCTGCGACAATTCTAGCTTTGTAGATAGTAACACTACTATCAACGTCCGTCTTCCTCTTGAAGATCCATTTAATCTCAATGGCTCGCCGATCTTTGGGCAAGTCAATCAAAGTCCATACTTTGTTCTTATACATGGATCTCATCTCAGATTTCATGGCCTCAAGACATTTCGTGGAATCTGGGCTCATCATCGCTTCCTCATAGTTCGTAGATTCTCACTCTGGTTTACCTACGAGGTTCAGTAGTAACTTGATCTGAAGTTACATGATCATCATCACTAGCTTCCTCACTAATTGGTGTAGGAGTCACAGAAACAGATTTCTGTGATGAACTACTTTCCAATAAGGGAGCAGGTACAGTTACCTCATCAAGTTCTACTTTCCTCCCACTCACTTCTTTCAAGAGAAACTCCTTCCCTAGAAAGGATCCATTCTCAGCAATGAATAACTTGCCTTTGGATCTGTGATAGAAGGTGTACCCAACATTTTCTTTTGGGTATCCTATGAAGACGCACTTCTCCGATTTGGGTTTGAGCTTATCAGGTTGAAACTTTTCAACATAAGCATTGCAACCTCAAACTTTAAGAAACGACAACTTTGGTTTCTTGCCAAACCACAGTTCATACGGTGTCGCCTCAACGGATTTAGATGGTGCCCTTTTTAACGTGAATGCAACTGTCTCTAATGCATAACCCCAAAACTATAGTGATTAATCGGTAAGAAACATCATAGATTGCACTATATCCAATAATAGTACGATTATGACGTTCGGACACACCATTATGCTGTGGTGTTCCAGGTGGCATGATTTTGTGAAACTATTCCACATTGTTTTAATTGAAGACCAAACTCGTAACTCAAATATTTGTCTCTGCGATCAGATCGTAGAAACTTTATTTTCTTGTCACGATGATTTTCCACTTCATTCTGAAGTTCTTTGAACTTTTCAAATGTTTTAGACTTATATTTCATCAAGTAGATATACCCATATCTTCTCAAATCATCTGTGAAGGTCTGAAAATAACGATACCCGCCGCGAGCCTCAACACTCACCGGACTGCATACAACAGTATGTATTATTTCCAATATGTCAGTTGCTCGCTCCATTGTTCCAGAGAACGGAGTCTTAGTCATCTTGCCCATGAGGCATGGTTCGCAAGCATCAAAATGATTCATAATCAAGTGATTCCAAAAGCCCATCAGCATGGAGTTTCTTCATGCGCTTTACACCAATATGACCTAAACGGCAGTGCCACAAATAAGTTGCACTATCATTATTAACTTTGCATCTTTTGGCTTCAATATTATGAATATGTGTATCACTACGATCGAGATCCAACAAACCATTTTCATTGAGTGTATGACCGTAGAAGGTTTTATTCATGTAAACAGAACAACAATTATTCTCTAACTTAAATGAATAACTGTCTTGCAATAAACATGATCAAATCATATTCATGCTCAACGCAAACACCAAATAACATTTATTTAGGTTTAACACTAATCCCGAAAGTATAGGGAGTGTGCGATGATGATCATATCAATCTTGGAACCACTTCCAACACACATCGTCACTTCACCCTTAACTAGCCTCTGTTCATTTTGCAACTCCCGTTTCGAGTTACTACTCTTAGCAACTGAACTAGTATCAAATACCGAGGGGTTGCTACGAACACTAGTAAAATACACATCAATAATCTGTATATCAAATATACCTTTGTTCACTTTGCCATCCTTCTTATTCGCCAAATACTTAGGGTAGTTCCGCTTCCAATGACCAGTCCCTTTGCAGTAGAAGCACTTAGTCTCAGGCTTAGGACCAGACTTGGGCTTCTTCACTTGAGCAGCAACTTGCTTGTCGTTCTTCTTGAAGTTTCCTTTCTTTCCCTTTTCCCTTTTCTTGAAACTAGTGGTCTTGTTAATCATCAACACTTGATGCTCTTTCTTGATTTCTACCTTCATCGATTTCATCATCATGAAAAGCTCGGGAATCGTTTTCATCATCCCTTGCATACTATAGTTCATCACGAAGTTCTACTAACTTGGTGATGGTGACTAGAGAATTCTGTCAATCACTATTTTATCTAGAAGATTAACTCCCACTTGATTCAAGCGATTGTAGTACCCAGACAATCTGAACACATGCTCACTGCTTGAGCTATTCTCCTCCATCTTTTAGCTATAGAACTTGTTGGAGACTTCATATCTCTCAACTCGGGTATTTGCTTGAAATATTAACTTCAACTCCTGGAACATCTCATATGGTCCATGACGTTCAAAACGTCTTTGAAGTCCTGATTCTAAGCCGTTTAAGCATGGTGCACTAAACTATCAAGTAGTCATCATATTGAGCTAGCCAAACATTCATAACATCTGTATCTGCTCCTGCAATAGGTTTGTCACCTAACGGTGCATCAAGGACATAATTCTTCTATGCAGCAATGAGGATAATCCTTAGATCACGTATCCAATCCGCATCAATGCTACTAACATTTTTCAACTTAGTTTTCTCTAGGAACATATAAAAATTAAACGGGGAGCAACATCACAAGCTATTGATCTACAACATAGATATGCTAATACTACCAGGACTAAGTTCATGATAAATTTAAGTTCAATTAATCATATTACTTAAGAACTCCCACTTAGACAGACATCCCTCCAATCTTCTAAGTGATCACGTGATCCATATCAACTAAACCATGTCCGATCATCACGTGAGATGGAGTAGTTTCAATGGTGAACATCACTATGTTGATCATATCTACTATATGATTCATGCTCGACCTTTCGGTCTCCGTGTTCTGAGGCCATATCTGTTATATGCTAGGCTCGTCAAGTTTAACCTGAGTATTCCGCGTGTGCAACTATTTTGCACCCGTTGTATTTGAACGTAGAGCCTATCACACCCGATCATCATGTGGTGTCTCAGCACGAAGAACTTTCGCAACGGTGCATACTCAGGGAGAACACTTGTACCTTGATAATTAGTGAGAGATCATCTTATAAAGCTACCGTCGAACTAAGCAAAATAAGATGTCTAAAAGATAAACATCACATGCAATCAAAATATGTGACATGATATGGCCATCATCATCTTGTGTCTTTGATCTCCATCTCTAAAGCATCGTCATGATCTCCATTGTCACCGGCATGACACCATGATCTCCATCATCTTGATCTATATCAATGTGTCGTCACATGGTTGTCTCGCTAACAATTGCTCTTGCAACTATTGCTATCGCATAGCGATAAAGTAAAGCAATTATTTGGCGCTTGCATCTTATGCAATAGAGAGTTAACCATAAGGCTTTTGCCTGTTGCCGATAACTTCAACAAAACATGATCATCTCATACAACAACTTATATCTCATCACATCTTGACCATATCGCATCACAACATGCCCTGCAAAAACAAGTTAGACGTCCTCTACTTTGTTGTTGCAAGTTTTACGTGGCTGCTACGGGCTGAGCAAGAACCGTTCTTACCTATGCATCAAAATCACAACGACAGTTTGTCAAGTTGGTGCTGTTTTAACCTTCGCAAGGACCGGGCGTAGCCACACTCAGTTCAACTAGAGTTGGAGAAACTGACACCCGCTAGTCACCTGTGTGCATAGCACGGCGGTAAAACCAGTCTCGCGTAAGCGTACGCGTAATGTCGGTCCGGGCCGCTTCATCCAACAATACCGCCGAACCCAAGTATGACATGTTGGTAAACAGTATGACTTATATCGCCCACAACTCACTTGTGTTCTACTCGTGCATATTACATCAATGCATAAAACCTAGGCTCGGATGCCACTGTTAGGGAACGTAGTAATTTCAAAAAATTTCCTACGCACACGCAAGATCATGGTGATGCATAGCAACGAGAGAGGAGAGTGTTGTCTACGTACCCTCGTAGACCAAAAGCGGAAGCGTTAGCACAACGCGGTTGATGTAGTCGTACGTCTTCATGGCCCGACCGATCAAGCACCGAAACTACGACACCTCTGAGTTCTAGCACACGTTCAGCTCGATGACGATCCCCGGACTCCGATCCAGCAGAATGTCGGGGAAGAGTTCCGTCAGCACGACGGCGTGGTGACGATCTTGATGTTCTACCGTCGCAGGGCTTCGCCTAAGCACCGCTACAATATTATCGAGGATTATGGTGGAGGGGGGCACCGCACACGGCTAAGAGATCAATGATCAATTGTTGTGTCTTTGAGGTGCCCCCTGCCCCCGTATATAAAGGAGCGGAGGAGGGGGAGGGCCGGCCCTCTCTATGGCGCGCCCTAGTGGAGTCCTACTCCCACCGGGAATAGGATGTTGGGGAACGTAGCAGAAATTCAAAAAATTTCCTACGTAACACCAAGATCTATCTATGGAGAGACCAGCAACGAGTAGAAAGGAGAGTGCATCTACATACCCTTGTAGATCGCTAAGCGGAAGCGTTCAAGTGAACGGGGTTGATGGAGTCGTACTCGTCGTGATTCAGATCACCGATGATCCTAGTGCCGAACAGACAGCACCTCCGCGTTCAACACACGTACAGCCCGGTGACGTCTCCCACGCCTTGATCCAGCAAGGAGAGAGGGAGAGGTTGAGGAAGACTCCATCCAACAGCAGCACAACGGCGTGGTGGTGGTGGAGGAGCGTGGCAATCCCGCAGGGCTTCGCCGAGCACCTACGGGAGAGGAGATGTGTCACGGGAGGGAGAGGGAGGCAACCAAAGGCCTTAGGTGTGATTGCTCCTCCTTTTCCCCACTATATATAGGGCCAAGGGAGAGGGGGAGGGCGCAGCCTTGCCCCCTCCTCCAAGGAAGGGGTGCGGCTAAGGATGGGGAGGAGTCCATCCTCCCCAAGGCACCTCGGAGGTGCCTTCCCCTTTGAGGACTCTTCCCTTTTTCCTTTATCTTGGCGCATGGGCCTCTAGGGGCTGGTGCCCTTGGCCCATGTAGGCCAAGGCGCACCCCCTACAGCCCATGTGGCCCCCCGGGGCAGGTGGCCCCACCCGGTGGGCCCCCGGGACCCTTCCGGTGGTCCCGGTACAATACCGATGACCCCGAAACTTGTCCCGATGGCCGAAACAGGACTTCCTATATATAAATCTTTACCTCCGGACCATTCCGGAACTCCTCGTGACGTCCGGGATCTCATTCGGGACTCCGAACAACATTCGGTAACCACATACAAACTTCCTTTATAACCCTAGCGTCATCGAACCTTAAGTGTGTAGACCCTACGGGTTCGGGAGACATGTAGTCATGACCGAGATGTTCTCCGGTCAATAACCAACAGCGGGATCTGGATACCCATGTTGGCTCCCACATGTTCCACGATGATCTCATCGGATGAACCACGATGTCAAGGACTCAATCAATCCCGTATACAATTCCCTTTGTCTAGCGGTATGGTACTTGCCCGAGATTCGATCGTCGGTATACCGATACCTTGTTCAATCTCGTTACCGGCAAGTCTCTTTACTCGTTCCGTAACACATCATCCCGTGATCAACCCCTTGGTCACATTGTGCACATTATGATGATGTCCTACCGAGTGGGCCCAGAGATACCTCTCCGTTTACACGGAGTGACAAATCCCAATCTCGATTCGTGCCAACCCAACAGACACTTTCAGAGATACCCGTAGTGTACCTTTATAGCCACCCAGTTACGTTGTGACGTTTGGCACACCCAAAGCACTCCTACGGTATCCGGGAGTTGCACAATCTCATGGTCTAAGGAAATGATACTTGACATTAGAAAAGCTTTAGCATACAAACTACATGATCTTGTGCTAGGCTTAGGATTGGGTCTTGTCCATCACATCATTCTCCTAATGATGTGATCCCGTTATCAACGACATCCAATGTCCATGGTCAGGAAACCGTAACCATCTATTGATTAATGAGCTAGTCAACTAGAGGCTTACTAGGGACATGGTGTTGTCTATGTATCCACACATGTATCTGAGTTTCCTATCAATACAATTCTAGCATGGATAATAAACGATTATCATGAACAAGGAAATATAATAATAATCAATTTATTATTGCCTCTAGGGCATATTTCCAACAGTCTCCCACTTGCACTAGAGTCAATAATCTAGTTCACATCACCATGTGATTAACACTGACAGGTCACATCACCATGTGACCAACATCCAAAGAGTCTTGGGTTTGATCATGTTGCTTGTGAGAGAGGTTATAGTCAACGGGTCTGAACCTTTCAGATCCGTGTGTGCTTTACAAATCTCTATGTCATCTCCTAGATGCAGCTACCACGTTCTATTTGGAGCTATTCCAAATAACTGTTCTACTTGGAGCTATTCTAAATTGTTGCTCCATTATACGTATCCGGTATCTCTACTCAGAGCTATCCGGATAGGTGTTAAGCTTGCATCGACGTAACCCTTTACGACAAACTCTTTTACCACCTCCATAATTGAGAAAATTCCTTAGTCCACTAGTTACTAAGGATAACTTTGACCGCTGTCCTGTGATCCATTCTTGGATCACTCTTGTACCCCTTGACTGACTCATGGTAAAGCACACTTCAGGTGCGGTACACAGCATAGCATACTGTAGAGCCTATGTCTTAAGCATAGGGGACGACCTTCGTTCCTTTCTCTCTATTCTGCCATGGTCGAGCTTTAAGTCTTAACTTCATACCTTACAACTCAGGCAAGAACTCCTTCTTTGACTGATCCATCTTGAACACCTTCAAGATCACGTCAAGGTATGTGCTCATTTGAAAGTACTATTAAGCGTTTTGATCTATCCTTATAGATCTTGATGCTCAATGTTCAAGTAGCTTAATCCAGGTTTTCCATTGAAAACACTTTCCAAATAACCCTATATGCTTTCCAGAAATTCTACGTCATTTCTGATCATTAATATGTCAACAACATATACTCATCAGAAATTCTATAGTGCTCCCACTCACTTCTTTGGAAATACAAGTTTCTCATAAACTTTGTATACACCCAAAATCTTTGATCATCATCAAAGCATACATTCCAACTCCGAGATGCTCACTCCAGTCCTCAGAAGGATTGCTGGAGCTTTGCATACTTATTAGCATATTTCAGGATGGACAAAACCTTCCGGTTGTATCACATACAACCTTTCCTCAAAAATCGTCGAGGAAACAATGTTTTGACATCCTATCTGCAAGATTTCATAAATAATGCAGTAATTGCTAATATAATTCCAACAGACTCTTAGCATCGCTATGAGTGAGAAAGTCTCATCGTAGTCAACTCCTTGAACTTGTCGAAAAACACCTTAACGACAAGTCGAGCTTTCTCAATGGTGACACTTACCATCATTGTCTGTCTTCCTTTCAAAATCCATATGTACCTAACAGCCTTACGACCATCAAGTAGTTCTTCCAAAGTCTACACTTTGTTTTCATACATGGATCCTCTCTCGGGTTTTATGGCCTTGAGCCATTTATCGGAATCCGGGCCCACCATCGCTTCTCCATAGCTCGTAGGTTCATTGTTGTCTAGCAACATGACTTCCAAGACAGGATTACCGTACCACTCTGAAGTAGTACATATCCTTGTCACCCTACGATGTTTGGGAGTGACTTGATCCGAAGTTTCATGATCACTATCATAAGCTTCCACTTCAATTGGTGTAGGTGCCACATGAACAACTCTTTGTGCCCTGCTATACACTAGTTGAAGTGACGGTTCAATAACCTTATCAAGTCTCCACCATCCTCCCACTCAATTCTTTCGAGAGAAACTTTTCCTCGAGAAAGGACCCGATTCTAGAAACAATCCCTTATTGCTTTTGGATCTGAGATAGGAGGTATACCCAACTGTTTTGGGTGTCCTATGAAGATGCATTTATCCGCTTTGGGTTTGAGCTTATCAGCCTGAAACTTTTCACATAAGCGTCGCAGCCCCAAACTTTTAAGAAATGACAGGTTAGGTTTCTCTAAACCATAATTCATACGGTGTCATCTCAACGGAATTACGTGGTGCCCTATTTAAAGTGAATGTGGTTGTCTTTAATGCCTAACCCATAAACTATCGTGGTAATTCGATAAGAGACATCATGGTATGCATCATATCCAATAGGGTGCAGTTATGATGTTCGGACACACCATCACACTATGGTGTTCCAGGCTGTATCAGTTGTGAAACAATTTCCACAATGTCTTATTTTTGTGCCAAACTCGTGATTTAGATATTCATCTCTATGATCATATCATAGATCTTTTATCCTCTTGTCACGACGATCTTTCAACTTCACACTGAAATTACTTGAACCTTTCAATAATTCATACTCGTGATTCATCAAGTAAATATACTCAACATCTACTCGAATCATCTGTGAAGTAAGAACATAACGATATTCACTGCATGCCTCAGCACTCATTGGACTGCACACATCAAAATGTGTTACTTCCAACAAGTTGCTATCTTGTTCCATCTTACTGGAAACGAGGCTTTTCAGTCATCTTGCCCATGTGGTATGATTTGCATGTCCCAAGTGATTCAAAATCAAGTGAGTCAAAACGATCCATTTGCATGGAGTTTCTTCATGCATATACACCAATAGACATGGTTCGCATGTCTCAAACTTTTCAAAAACAAGTGATCCCAAAGATCCATCAATATGGAGCTTCTTCATGCGTTTTATACCGATATGACTTACGTGGCAGTGCCACAAGTAGGTGGTACTATCATTACTATCTTTTGGCATGAACATGTGTATCACTACGATCGAGATTTAATAAACCATTCATTTTAGGTGTAAGACCATTGAAGGTATTATTCAAATAAACAGAGTAACCATTATTCTCCTTAAATGAATAACCGTATTGCGATAGACGTAATCCAATCATGTCTATGCTCAACGCAAACACCAAATAACAATTATTTAGGTTTAACACCAATCTCTTTGGTAGAGGGAGCGTGCGATGCTTGATCATATCAAGCTTGGAAAACTACACATATCGTCAGCTCACCTTTAGCTAGTCTCCGTTTATTCCGTAGCCTTTTGTTTCAAGTTACTAACACTTAGCAACCAAACCGGTATCTAATACCCTGGTGCTACTAGGAGTACTAGCAAAGTACACATTAACACAATGTATATCCAATATACTTCTATCGACCTTGCCAGCCTTCTTATCTACCAAGTATCTAGGGTAATTCTGCTCTAGTGGTTGTTCCCCTTATTACAGAAGCACTTATTCTCGGGTTTGGGTTTTACCTTGGGTTTCTTCACTAGAGCAGCAGCTGATTTGCCGTTTCATGAAGTATCCCTTCTTGCCCTTGCCCTTCTTGAAACTAGTGGTTTCACCAACCATCAACAATTGATGCTCCTTCTTGATTTCTACTTTCGCGGTGTCAAACATCGCGAATACCTCAAGGATCATCATATCTATCCCTAATATGTTATAGTTCATCACGAAGCTCTAACAGCTTGGTGGCAATGACTTTGGAGAAACATCACTTATCTCATCTGGAAGATCAACTCCCACTCGATTCAAGTGATTGTTGCACTCAGACAATCTGAGCACAAGCTCAACGTTTGAGCTTTTCTCCCTTAGTTTGCAGGCTAAGAAAATCGTCGGAGGTCTTATACCTCTTGACATGGGCACGAGCCTGAAATCCCAATTTCAGCCCTCGAAACATCTCATATGTTCCGTGACGTTTCGAAAACGTCTTTGGTGCCTCAATTCTAAACCGTTTAACTGAACTATCACGTAGTTATCAAAACGTGTATGTTCGATGTTCGAAACATCCACAAACGACGTTTGGGGTTTAGCACATTGAGCAGTGCATTAAGGACATAAGCTTTCTACTGCCCGCATAATCGCTACTTTTAACTTTCAACTATATTTTCTCTAGGAACATAACTAAAACAGTAGAACTATAGCGTGAACTACGACATAATTTGCAAAAGGTCTTTTGACTATGTTCAGGATAATTAAGTTCATCTTATGAACTCCCACTCAGATAGACATCCCTCTAGTCATCTAAGTGATTACATGATCCGAGTCAACTAGGCCGTGTCCGATCATCACGTGAGACGGACTAGTTAACGTCGGTGAACATCTTCATGTTGATCGTATCTACTATACGACTCATGCTCGACCTTTCGGTCTCCGTGTTCCGAGGCCATGTCTGTACATGCTAGGCTCGTCAAGTTAACCCTAAGTGTTTTCGCTGTGTAAAACTGTCTTACACCTGTTGTATGTGAACGTAAGAATCTATCACACCCGATCATCACGTGGTGCTTCGAAACGACGAACTGTAGCAACGGTGCACAGTTAGGGGAGAACACTTCTTGAAATTTTAATGAGGGATCATCTTATTTACTACCGTCGTTCTAAGCAAATAAGATGTATAAACATGATAAACATCACATGCAATCAAATAAGAGTAGTGACATGATATGGCCAATATCATATAGCTCCTTTGATCTTCATCTTCGGGGCTCCATGATCATCTTGTCACCGGCATGACACCATGATCTCCATCATCATGATCTCCATCATCGTGTCTTCATGAAGTTGTCACGCCAACGACTACTTCTACTTCTATGGCTAACGCGTTTAGCAATAAAGTAAAGTAATTTACATGGCGTTCTGCAGGTCATACAAAAAATAAAGACAACTCCTATGGCTCCTGCCGGTTGTCATACTCATCGACATGCAAGTCGTGAATCCTATTACAAGAACATGATCAATCTCATACATCACATATATCATTCATCACATCCTTTGGCCATATCACATCACATAGCATACCCTGCAAAAACAAGTTAGACGTCCTCTAATTGTTGTTTGCATGTTTTACGTGGCTGCTATGGGTTTCTAGCAAGAACGTTTCTTACCTACGCAAAGACCACAACGTGATATGCCAATTGCTATTTACCCTTCATAAGGACCCTTTTCATCGAATCCGTTCCGACTAAAGTGGGAGAGACTGGCACCCGCTAGCCACCTTATGCACCAAGTGCATGTCAATCGGTGGAACCTGTCTCACGTAAGAGTACGTGTAAGGTCGGTCCGGGCCGCTTCATCCCACAATACCGTCGAAACAAGATTGGACTAGTAACGGTAAGCATATTGAACAACATCAACGCCCACAACTACTTTGTGTTCTACTCGTGCAAAGAATCTACGCAATAGACCTAGCTCTGATACCACTGTTGGGGAACGTAGCAGAAATTCAAAAAATTTCCTACGTAACACCAAGATCTATCTATGGAGAGACCAGCAACGAGTAGAAAGGAGAGTGCATCTACATACCCTTGTAGATCGCTAAGCGGAAGCGTTCAAGTGAACGGGGTTGATGGAGTCGTACTCGTCGTGATTCAGATCACCGATGATCCTAGTGCCGAACAGACAGCACCTCCGCGTTCAACACACGTACAGCCCGGTGACGTCTCCCACGCCTTGATCCAGCAAGGAGAGAGGGAGAGGTTGAGGAAGACTCCATCCAACAGCAGCACAACGGCGTGGTGGTGGTGGAGGAGCGTGGCAATCCCGCAGGGCTTCGCCGAGCACCTACGGGAGAGGAGATGTGTCACGGGAGGGAGAGGGAGGCAACCAAAGGCCTTAGGTGTGATTGCTCCTCCTTTTCCCCACTATATATAGGGCCAAGGGAGAGGGGGAGGGCGCAGCCTTGCCCCCTCCTCCAAGGAAGGGGTGCGGCTAAGGATGGGGAGGAGTCCATCCTCCCCAAGGCACCTCGGAGGTGCCTTCCCCTTTGAGGACTCTTCCCTTTTTCCTTTATCTTGGCGCATGGGCCTCTAGGGGCTGGTGCCCTTGGCCCATGTAGGCCAAGGCGCACCCCCTACAGCCCATGTGGCCCCCCGGGGCAGGTGGCCCCACCCGGTGGGCCCCCGGGACCCTTCCGGTGGTCCCGGTACAATACCGATGACCCCGAAACTTGTCCCGATGACCGAAACAGGACTTCCTATATATAAATCTTTACCTCCGGACCATTCCGGAACTCCTCGTGACGTCCGGGATCTCATTCGGGACTCCGAACAACATTCGGTAACCACATACAAACTTCCTTTATAACCCTAGCGTCATCGAACCTTAAGTGTGTAGACCCTACGGGTTCGGGAGACATGTAGTCATGACCGAGATGTTCTCCGGTCAATAACCAACAGCGGGATCTGGATACCCATGTTGGCTCCCACATGTTCCACGATGATCTCATCGGATGAACCACGATGTCAAGGACTCAATCAATCCCGTATACAATTCCCTTTGTCTAGCGGTATGGTACTTGCCCGAGATTCGATCGTCGGTATACCGATACCTTGTTCAATCTCGTTACCGGCAAGTCTCTTTACTCGTTCCGTAACACATCATCCCGTGATCAACCCCTTGGTCACATTGTGCACATTATGATGATGTCCTACCGAGTGGGCCCAGAGATACCTCTCCGTTTACACGGAGTGACAAATCCCAATCTCGATTCGTGCCAACCCAACAGACACTTTCAGAGATACCCGTAGTGTACCTTTATAGCCACCCAGTTACGTTGTGACGTTTGGCACACCCAAAGCACTCCTACGGTATCCGGGAGTTGCACAATCTCATGGTCTAAGGAAATGATACTTGACATTAGAAAAGCTTTAGCATACAAACTACATGATCTTGTGCTAGGCTTAGGATTGGGTCTTGTCCATCACATCATTCTCCTAATGATGTGATCCCGTTATCAACGACATCCAATGTCCATGGTCAGGAAACCGTAACCATCTATTGATTAATGAGCTAGTCAACTAGAGGCTTACTAGGGACATGGTGTTGTCTATGTATCCACACATGTATCTGAGTTTCCTATCAATACAATTCTAGCATGGATAATAAACGATTATCATGAACAAGGAAATATAATAATAATCAATTTATTATTGCCTCTAGGGCATATTTCCAACATAGGACTCCCCCTTTCCTAGTAGAACTAGGAGCCCTTCCAAGTAGTAGGAGTAGGAGGGCAGGGAAGGGAAGGGAAAAGGAGAAGGAAGGAAGGGGGCGCCTCCCCTCCCTAGTCCAATTCGGACCAGCCCATGGGGAGGGGTGCAGCCACCCTTTGAGACCTTTCTCTCCTTTCCCGTATGGCCCATTAAGGCTCAATACGAATTCCCGTAACTCCCCGGTACTCCCGAAAATACCCGAATCACTCGGAACCTTTCCGATGTCCGAATATAGTTGTCCAATATATCGATCTTTACGTCTCGACCATTTCAAGACTCTTGATCATGTCCCCGATCTCATCCGGGACTCCGAACTCCTTCGGTACATCAAAACACATAAACTCATAATATAACCGTCATCGAACTTTAAGCGTGCGGACCCTACGGGTTCGAGAACTATGTAGACATGACCGAGACACGTCTCCGATTAATAACCAATAGAGGAACCTGGATGCTCATATTGGTTCCTACATATTCTACGAAGATCTTTATCGATCAAACCGCATAACAACATACGTTGTTCCCTTTGTCATCGGTATGTTACCTGCCCGAGATTCGATCGTCGGTATCTCAATACCTAGTTCAATCTCGTTACCGGCAAGTCTCTTTACTCGTTTCGTAACACATCATCCCGCAACTAACTCATTAGTTGCAATGCTTGCAAGGCTTATAGTGATGTGCATTACCGAGTGGACCCAAAGATACCTCTCCGACAATCGGAGTGACAAATCCTAATCTCAAAATACGCCAACCCAACAAGTACCTTCGGAGACACCTGTAGAGCACCTTTATAATCACCCAGTTACGTTGTGACATTTGGTAGCACACAAAGTGTTCCTCCGGTAAACGGGAGTTGCATAATCTCATAGTCATAGGAACATGTATAAGTCATGAAGAAAGCAATAGCAACAAACTAAACGATCAAGTGCTACGCTAACGAAATGGGTCAAGTCAATCACATCATTCTCTAATGATGTGATCCCGTTAATCAAATGACAACTCATGTCTATGGCTAGGAAACTTAACCATCTTTAATTCAACGAGCTAGTCAAGTAGAGGCATACTAGTGACATACTGTTTGTCTATGTATTCACACATGTATTATGTTTCCGGTTAATACAATTCTAGCATGAATAATAAACATTTACCATGATATAAGGAAATAAATAATAACTTTATTATTGCCTCTAGGGCTTATTTCCTTCACTGAAGCGACCAGAAAATGATCAACAATCTAGAGCAGCAAGCATATCCACAACAATCATCTCTTGACATAGCTAGTACATACGAGAAGGATTCCTAACAGGAACACTTCCAGGAAGGAAACAATGGTCAAGCGCCATCTTCGCCCGATCTAACCACCAAAGGACGGATCATGAGTTTTCACCCTAAAAACAAGTCTGAGCAATGAATTGAACAAGGTAACGGCATAAGATACATCCCATATAAGCACTCCATCGATGGAAAGCTTCGAGGCATGGGATGGATCTCAACCTAGAGTTAGAGGCACAGACTCCTAAGGGCATCTCCAATATGGACCCTCAAACCACCCGCATCCGTTCGGATAGCACGGTCCGGACATGTTTTGCCATCCAACATGGTCTTGTATCTGCCCATAGCTGGTCCAAACGTCCTTTTTCTTGCAATCTGGAGGCAAACTCGGGGGCTTTGTGGGAGTCTGGACACCAGCCACATAGGATTCCGACCCTCCAGGCCCAATGAAATCCCCCTCTCGGTCCCCTTTTCTTCCAATCCACCACTGCCCCCCTCTTTCATCCGCACCCTCGTGGTCTGTCGCTGCCATTGTACCTCTCTGGTCGCAGCCTAGGAATCCTTGGACGTCTGCACACCCCACCCACGAGACGCCGGCCTTGGGCTACACCTTTGTCCACCGACGAATACCTTCCCAACCAGGTACCTTTGCATCCCTACGGACGCCGTACGTGGTGGACACCATACCCGACAGGTGTTCATTCAAATTTCGTTGAGCTTTCTTCAAAATTTTCTTGTTGTTTTCTAGAGAAGCGCGATGGCGGGGTACTCGGTGTACGAGGATGAGTTGTTGTGCAATGCGCGATTGGCCGTTTCGGAGGACTTTGTCGGCATGAACAAGGGCTCAACCTTTTGACAAAACCTGCATGCTTCATTTCATGAGCGAAAGAACTTGGTGCCCTACAACATGCACGTCATCCATGCATGCTATGCGAAGTCCCTAACGCATCAGTGATATACCATCTGCAACTCCGTCATGATGTTTTGCGGTGCGACTCATCAAGTGGAGACAAGGTGGCCATTGGGCGCGTCAGCCATTGAGATCGTAAGTGTTTCTTTCTGTTTGTTAACGCATTCACTTAATGTTGGTTAATTCATTCATTCACTCAATATTGATGTATATGTATAGCCTACACGTGTTGTCATGACGTACTACATGACCGATGGCAAACCATTCACGCACATACATTAATGGATGAAGCTCAAGGGGCGGTTCGTGTGGGACGACATGTGCCGGTTCTGACTCTAGTATCGTTGAATTTGGAATGAATAATTTTGAAAAACTTGTTGAGCATCCGATTATCTCGTTTCATTTGAACTATTGTTGTACTAGAGATATTTGCACGGATGAATTGTGCTATTTTTATAACTAGTAAATGCGCATGTGCAGAGCACGTTAATATTTAGGCAATATATTAATTGCATGTGGATATTAGGTATGCTATTATTTGTGTGTTAATTTTGTGATTAGTGCAATATTTGGTATGATATTAATTACACGTTAAATACGTTGAATGCTTGCCATTGGAGCAGTCTAGGTCGTTGGATTGACTTAGTTTGATGGCTGAGATCAGTTGGATCTGTTTTCTTGGGTCTTATTATATTGGTATAGATTATTTTGAGTGTTGCAGGCTATTTATATAAATTATGTCTGTACTTTGCTGAATTCCATCATGTTTGCACAAATTTTAGCCGATATTGAAATCCGCTTTGAAATTTATGCGGCCACTTTTGGATGGCTGGTCCCCGGCTGAACTTCACCGGTACGCGGACCCATATGGTGTCCGGTTTAGAGGTCAGGTTGGAGATGCCCTAAAGCATTGTCCATGTTTTTTTTTTTTGCTGCAATAACACGGACACCTGAAGCACGACTCCACATTAAAGGCAGAAAGGATGGACGGAATGGAGCGTCGCAAGTCACAACGGATAGTTACGCCAAGAAAAGAATTTGGACCAAGCAAGCAGTATTCCCATCGGGACCACGCATTGGAGAAATGCTGTGGAGAGAAACATAACCATATGGCACAGGAACCACCAGTAGTTACCCCACCAGATCAAACGCAGCGGGAAGCATCCGAACAGTTGTGCAAGTTGTGCCATTTGGCTCCTCCGTTGCGCAAGAATCCCAAGGATAAAAGCCTGTCTACGAGATAAGATATGCGTCTTTGACACCGAAACACAGCTGCGGGATGACGCTATCCTGGAGAAAAGGCACACAAGTCAGACAGTACAGCCGAACTGGAGAAGTGACAATCGGCTGCCGCCAGTCTCTTGAAGATTACGAGATAAACAATGACAGAAGAACACATCCATTGCCGTCCCAGGCGTCAGCAGAGCCCGGATGGGGTCCCATGGGCTATGGCCGAACGATAATCCAAATATTATCCAACATCCACATCCACGTGTGTCCCTCTCTCCTTACCCTCGAGGCGCAGGCCATATGTAGGTTGCGAATATGCAATTGCACGCGGATGCAGTGGTGTCCTTTTTGTATTCCGGGCTACCGGCCATCGATCGTGTGCCATTCATGGTGTTGCATTCTGTACGCTCAGCCGCCTGTAGAATATAGCCGTCTTCTTGAATATGTGTAGCCCGGACGACTTGCAGAAAGCGAGATCTGAGATCGAGGCCAATTAGGTTCCACTTGTATTCTGTTCTGTGAGATCAGCTTGGGTGGCGGAATCATGATTGGTATGTATCACCAACGACACGATCTCGTTTTACTATTCAATTCCCTTTGGTAATGAAAGTCAGAGAATCGCCTTCCCGTGAGAGCGATCCTTCTTGGGTCCAGCACTCGCACACACCTTGCCGCACCGAAAGAATCTTGCAATCCTTCTGCATCCAAAGTACCGACGGTGTTGTGTCTCCACTGTGGTTCAGAGGGCACAACCTCACAAAGTCACAATGGATGTCCGTTGTGTACTGCTGAATGAGAAGCACTCTTTACACGGCTACAGTGTTTTAGGTGTATGTATCCCCTGTTTTAATTTTGATTTGGGGGAGACCTCCCCTGTTTTAATACGTATTATGTTTTGTCAAATCCCGCTTTACCCGGAAGCTCAAATTTAATACTCCCTCTTCACTTTTGTAAGACGTTTAATACAGCTGAAATTGAACTATTTTGGGTGTTGTCCAAAATGTCTAAAACATCTTACAAAGGTGAACAGAGGGAGTAACTTAAAAATCCAGCATGTACAGAGACTAGAGAGAGATGTTGAAACTGCTCAGATAGACAAAGCTACTATTTCATAGCACTAGGTCGGCATTTTTTTGACTTGGTCGTTTTGGACATTGACAATTACACTTTCTGTTTCTAGAAGTTGGCAATAATAATAATAATAATAATAATAATAATAATAATAATAATAATAATAATAGTAATAATAATAATAATGAGATGAAAATATTTTATCATTGATCAAGTAATAGCATGTATTTGTACATGACAAATTCAAAATACTGTCAAATATATGCCACCGTCAGTTTTTTTTTCCTCGAATACGCATGAGTATGCGGATCATCTATTCCTCGAAGGAGAGAGTTTACAATGCTGGCGGGGTATGCCGGTTACCCTTGCCACACGCGGATTACTCGCGTGTAGCCTGCCTAAACACCCCCTTCAAAAACACATTCATGTCGCCACGTAGTAACCCTGCCAAGTGCCATGACCTCACCTCGTCCGAGATCTTGTTCAGCAGCACAACCGCTGCAGGGGTGGCCCCGTCGAACACTATGGTGTTTCGATGCTTTCATGTTTTCCAAAGGACGAGCGTCATGATTGAAGTGAGATCTTTTGTGTTAGCTCCTCCCAGCACTGATTGACGTACACCACGTTAGTAGTCAAGCATCGCTACCCGATGGCCTCGCTTCCCCTCCAAAGGCGTTAATCACCACAGTCCACACCTTGCGGACTAAGACGCAACCCACGAGTAGGTGATCAATCGTCTCCTCCTCCTGATCACAAAATGGACAAACCTCCTGGTGTGGAAGACCTCGGTTAGCCAGCCGATCAGACTTCCAACACCGATTGCGAAGGGCCAACCAGGTGAAGAACTTGAAGTTCATAGGTGCCCGAGATTGCCAGATGAATGAAGCACCCGGATCATGCTGGCGTCCCCCGGACCCAATTGAGTATGCTGATCTAGCTAAGAATGTGCCAGGCGGGTCGAAGGCCCATCGTGTCCTATCATCCAACCCTTCCGTGAGCCAGAATCCAGTAACCCTATCCTAGTGCGACATCTACTCCTGCAGTCTTCCGTCGAAAGGTCTGGTCCCACATCCCGAGGCCAGGCTCCCTGCGGTATTTCTGCAACAGTTCTGGTTCGTTCTACCCTGGGTCAAATCTTATCATATAACCTCGGCATGACTTCCTGCAAAGTCCATTCATCTAGCCACCGATCTTCCCACAAGAAGGATTTGCTGCCATCTCTAACGACAACATCCCGCTCGATTGGCTTCACAAAAATCATAACGTCATCAGCAAAGAAGGGCAACCGGTGTGAGAGCCCTCGGGATCCCAACGATGCCATCACCTATCCGCTGCCATACAGAACATGTGATGCATGCCTTCGATAAACTGGAATGAACGCCCTTGGGTAGATCGAGTCCCCTTGCCGTAGTCCTTGCACATTGTTAATCTTCTTTTCAGGCATGCCATTCACCAGAACTTTGGTGGAGGCCATCGAGAGAATCGCACACATTCACTCCCTCCATCTTGGCCCAAAGCCCATGGTATGAAGCACTTGGAGAAGGAAGGACTAGTTCACCGTGTCAAACGCCTTTGATATATCAAGCTTGAAAAGGCGAGCCAGTTCCCTCAAAGCGTGTAACCTCCTAGCTGTTGCATGTACTAACATGAAGTTGTCATGTAGTACTCGACCCCTCACAAACGTGCTTTGATGCGTGCCCACTAGGAACGACAACTCTGGCGCCATGCGGTTGGCCAGCGCTTTCACCAAGATCCGAGCCGCACCATGGATCAAACTGACTCGTCGGTAGTCTCTCAATTCCATCACGCCATCCTTCTTTGGCAGTAGGGACGCCAGGTCCTTGTTGATACCGCCGAGCCCCCTATAATCACCACCCTAGAAAGCCTCCATCGCACGCATGAAATCTTGTTTGATAATCCCCCAACATGCCGAAAAGAAACGACGTGTAAACCTACCATCAGGTTTTGAAACTTCAAAATGTTGACTGCATGCATGACAAAATGACACCATAAGAGAATATAAACGGTACACTTTTCCAGTGAAATAAGAGTATTCCACTTTATTTTACCTCACTAGTGAAGGAGATAGCCGTTTTATTTTTTAGGCAAACAACAGGATCCTATGTCTGTTTTTATTAATTTTCAAAAAAATATGGTACAGCTAAATGTCTTGAAAGGAAAAAAAAGAACTACACTTGCCAAAAAATAATAAGCAAGAGCGGCTACAGTGTACATGAGGTAGCTATCTAAAAGAGTTATCCCATGTTTCAAAGTTCTGGTATTCCTTCCTCTTGGTTCTGTAAATGATCCATTTGAGTTTCAAGTACCTGCATACCACACATGATACAAGTGTAGTCATCAATGAAGAAATTATGTGCTTATTAGTCCAAAAAGTTTCAGTTATTAGTCCCACATTGTGAAGTTCATTGCCTTTGTATGAACAAAGCAGAATCGACCGAGATGGTCGGATTCATATTTAAATTGTGCAAGGAGTCGGTGAACAAAGATTTGGTAAAGACAATCATGCTATATTGCTTCCTACTCCCTCCGTTTCAAATTACTCGTCGCAGAAATAGATGTATCTAGAACTAAAATACAGCTAGATACATCCATACGTGCGACAAGTAATTCAGAACGGAGGGAGTAGATCATAGTAGTAGCGGGAGGATAACATTGATCCTACGTCTAAGGTTTGAAGGTTTACAAGTTTACGGTGATAGTCAATTCTAGCAACCGTCCATTCATTCTAATCCGACGGTGATAAAATAGGAGTTACTAGACTGTAACTGTAAGTACGTGAAACTACAAGTAATTATGGGTCTGGTACAATCATTCTCCTTTGTAGTACTCTGTCTATCTCAAATATAGTGCCCATTAGAGTTTCTGTAAATCAAACCATGTAAACTTTGATCAACTTTATAGGAAAAAATATCAACATCTAGAATACTAAATCAATACCATTAGGTTCATTATGAAGTATATTTTGATATGGCATATATTTGATGTTATAGATATAGATAATTTTCTCAACAAACTGGGTCAAAGTTTGTAAAGTTTGACTTTTGTGAAGATAAATGCGTCGAGGGAGTCATATAGAAAAGTTGTAAAGAAATCGGTTGAAACTTTGAAACGTGTGATATTCTTTATCTTTTTACATTAAATGGAAGGGAACAAAGCAAAATCTCAACGGAGGAACAAGAAAATATCTTATTCGGTTTTGAATTGTGCAAGGAGTTGGTGATGAAGACCTGATTAGTACAAGTTGTACAACCGTAGTACATTGCCTCTTAGGCCAGGTGTGGGAATTTGTCAAAAGAGGTCTTACGTGTATGGGATGAGAAGGCGATGTACCACCACAACCACTTGTCTTCTTTATAGTATAGCAAAGATATAAAAAAAGTTGTGTCTTTCTGATAACTTTTACCCTGTTAAGTTTTTTTGCCATGTTTTTTCTCTTAGTTATGACCTTGTGACACTTTTATTTTATTTACGTTTTTGTATCATCTGACAAGACGGACCCACTTACGGCGAGTTATCTTCCCAGTTATCCTACCACGTCATCCTAACATGTGGGGTCTGGTTCGTTAGTTTGGAGAAATAACAAAATGAGATTAAAAAAACACTGAAAGGTTCAAAAGGTATGTTACTTCTCACCCGCAAAAATATGGAATTGCTTTAATTTATCTAGTTGTATGTGAGATATCTATTACCGTAGATCATCAATCCTTCTTTTTTCTTCCTACAAAAAACCCTTCTTTTTTCCTTTTTGTTAGTATTTATACTTAGATACTATAGTTAGTTAACTTTGTCCAATGTGGACAGGACAAGAATAAATTTACAGATTGTTTTAACTAACAACTAATATGTGACATGAGTTTTTAAAGGGATACATTTTATTTTTTTCAAAATGGGGGGAAAAGAATTGCCTCGTTGGTTAATTAAGAAGAGAATTGTCCAGTTAATTTATGAAAACCGGGCTAAAATCAATACAATCATACCATAACTATACTACTCATCAATCACGAGACCCCACAAACACAATACCACGTCAAACCCTCTCAACACACAATAACCACAACGTGCGACGCTTGTATAATGCAACGGAACCCCTGGTGAACACATCTCGATGAAAGACAATGGACAACACCAAAACCACAGTGACGACCCAAACCACGAGGACAAGATGAGAGACCGTAAATCGTCCATTAAGCTGTTGTGGGCACCTTTCCTATGGCGCCACTCTTCTTGCCTTTGCATCTGAGTGACTTATCCTTTAGTATGCTGGTTCGAGGGCAATGACTACCTTGTTGCATTTGCGCTTGCTAGTCGTTTCCACCAGGAGGCAATCAATCGCCCTTCCTAATCCAGGGCTAGCAGCCTCCAAGCTAACAAGCAAGTCACAAAGATCTTTTGTGAATAGTGCATCAAGATTATGCACCGGCCATGGTGGGGCGGACCTGAAGCCACATATGAGGGCCCGGGCAAATTTACCTCCTGCTGCTCCATGATGGGGTTGAATCATATCCCTCACATGTGGTTGCTGGCAAGTCTACATTCGTATGCTCCACTGTCAAAGATGAAGCAGAGCTTGCACATAGCACCTGAAGCTCGAGCATGATCTGCAGTACCGGGGGCATGAGCACAACGATGGCTTCGCCTGCAACAATAGACAACACTGGGGACAAGGAAGACACCAATGATAACTTGTCCCGACCTCGAGGGGAGAAACAACCATGGAGCTCTCCACCCTTTTTCTCCAGTGAGCCACCAACAACATCGACCTCGATACGAGGACGACGTAGGAGTGGCCTGCAACTGCCGACCAAAGACAGAGCCTGCTCAGAGCAGCCTCCGCCCGCTCCAGAAAGCTCCCAACACGAGCCAACAACTCAGCCTAAGCTACTAGAACGGACTACAACAACACATCAGGTGGGGTTGTCGACCCAATGTGGGTAGAAACGATGACGCCAAGGACCCACGACAAAGCTCCTTGAAGGGAAGCGTGGATTCCATCAAATCCCCACAAGAAGATGGAGCTTGACAATGCTAAGCTTCGGGGTGGGACACTGGCTGCACAGCATGGCATGCCAGGGAGCTGAGTGAACACCAAGGATTGCGGCAACTATACGCCCAATAACGGTTCTTCAAACAAAAGAGCACCGTAAGGGAATCCTGTAATCAGCCGAATGGTGCTCTGAAGCGAGGCATCTGCAACGCCTACCAAAGAGCCAAACTGGGATGGGACGAGGGGGCAAGGCTGGTGACGTTGGACGGCACCGTCCGCCGGGGCAGCACCTCCTACCATCCTTCACTCCAAATACTATAATAACATCATAATTCTTTACCTAATATTAAAGGACGGATTGTTTCTCCATCTTTTTTGTCCGTTATAGTGTTTTTCGTACGTCGCCTTTTTTGTCGGTCGTTTGCACCTTCGTACGTCGCGTTCTTTTTTTTTTACACACCAGGCATTTGTGTGCACACGTAGCCTCAAAAGATCAATTTGTGCTTGAAGGGAATCAAACCCTGGTTCCCGAGATATAGGTTGCACAAGTAAACCAACTAATCTAGCACCTGTTGCCTGAAAAGAAAGCGGATAGCTTCCTTTTGCCATCTTTCGTCGGCCGTGTCCTTCATACGTATTCAGGTTTCAATAAGGAGAGATTGAGGATTTGGGATTTCAAACAACATGGCGAGAGATAATATGGAAAGGGAAAACGTGAGAAAAAGAGATAAGAAAAGGAAGAGAATGAGGTAACTAATGGTGTACTAATTGAATGGGATTCCCGAGGGAGAGACATGATGGATATAATTATGATTGGCTAATTAATAGTGGGCTAATTAAACAGATTATGGTAATTAATGGTGGCCTAATTGAATGGGATTTCCAAGAGACGAGACATCATGCTGCATATAATTATGATTGGCTAATTAATGTTGGCCTAATTAAACGAAGTATATGGCAATCTCCGAGAGACATGCATGACACATATAATTATGATTGGCTAATTATAATGGCGAGTTAATTAAACAAATTATGGCTATGGATTCGCGTGGGGCATGCATATATGGCAGCACATGTTCTCTCGCAGGAGACTCCAAAAACACAGCCATTATAGTAAACCGATCGATTACATGTAACTGGATCACAAAACAAAAAGGTACATAAAATATCTGACTGCATTCACTAACCCTCAAACCAAAGGTAGTCTTCTACCACTGATTTTTATCCATGCTATTTTTTTCACACCTTTGCTTTGATGATTTTTTTGCTTGCTTCCACGTGTATTTTGCTACTTCTATCTAAAGTCCGCAATTCATTTGCCGCAATTTTTTTTGACCTAAAAAAACTCTTTATTCAATAGATAATAATGTTACATCATTCATCATGAGAGGTACAATAGAGGGGGGAGGATCATCCATCCCGACCCTACTGGTCTGGAATTTAGCTAACTGTGCTAGTTCATGGGCTACAGAATTTGTTTCCCTATTTGCATGCTCATATTTAACCCTAACAAAGTCTGACTCCATAGAAAAACAATCATGATAAATCGCTGCAGCAATACCTGTAGGGGGCCTCTCGTTCTTCATAATTTCTATTAACTCACTATTATCAGAACTCACAACAACTCTATTACAACCCATGGATTCAGCTAAGAACAAGCTGTTTTTGAGCGCCAAAGCTTCAGCCGACAGAACATCTTGAACCATATCCAAACGTGCATTACACGCGGCGATGAACTTCCCCTTTTTATCACGAATGACTGCACGCGTAGTTCCCCTCAGAATGTCTGGGTCAAAGGAAGCATCAACATTTATCTTGACACAACACCTGTTGGAGGAGCCCATCTCTCCTTTCTCACCCTTGCATTAGGAATGGCAGCAGACCTGAAGTTTGAAAATAACACCTTGATTGCTATCACAGATCTTTCTGGGGACTGCACCTGAATATTACGACTAATTTGCCTTCTTTCCCACCATAAATACCAACATGCCACTGCAACAAGTTCTGCCAGTGGGGCTTGTCCCAAAATCATAGACTCATCAGGGTACAACAGTTCCTCTAGAATAGCCTGTCTTGGACGATGAGCAAGACAAAATTTCTCAATTAAGTCATCAATACCCAGTGCTTGCCATACGTGCTTTGCTCGGCTACACTTGAACATGAGATGCTTAATGTCTTCCGCTCCAATCTCACATACTAGGCATTGCCCGCTCACTTTAATATGACGATTCGTCAGAGCAACACGACAAGGAATAGTATTATGCATAACTCTCCAAAGAAAGATTTTTACCTTCGCGGGCACTTTGAGACCCCAGATTTTATCCCAAATTGGATGTGGTTTGACCAAAAGCTTGATGTCCTATGTTTAACCTTTGGCCATATTGGCCCTCCCATTCTGCATAATATTCTGTCCAGATTTTGTATCATTCGCCGCAATTATAGTTTACCTACATATGCAATTTAATTCAATGTGAAATCAATGACTGATTATTTACGAAACTCTTCAGGTTTGCATGATGAAGTTGCATTTGACCAAATAGATATGTTAAATTATGGAAGTTTTTCGCAATTGGTATCCATCTACTCCCTCCGTTCCAAAATAGATGACTCAACTTTGTACTAACTTTAGCACAAAGTTGGGTCATCTATTTTGGAACGGAGGGAGTAGCTTGGTTTGCTTGCTATTGTTGGTGATGCAAATTGTTAATCTAAGTTGGTTTGATTGTTGTTGTCCTCAAATGATTCAACGTTTTTTCTCATCGGCGATCGTTGTCCCGCGATACAGTTTCTCGGCTCAGCAACGTGGTCAATAGGAATCGTTGTTTTCTCCGTTGCAACGCACGGGCATTGGTGCTAGTAGAGGATAAAATATAGAACACTCCAAATATAATTGCATGATCTTTATTAAATAAACATTTGCACAACAATGCATTCCATAAATACTCATACGGAAAACAGGTTCATGTCAACAACAACAAAATCAATAAACAGCATGTCCCAGAGTCTCTCAACACCAGGCTTCGACTCTGCCAGTGCAATGGAACATTTGGCCAGAAAGGATGCACCGTAGCACTAGGGCCAGATCGCACACACACTCGCACGGTTCAACAGGGTCTAGGAGGAGTTGCCCTCCACTCTTTTCCTGAAGATCATCCTGCCCAGCAAGCCCGGACCCCGCTTCTTCTTCCGAGGATCAGCAGCAGTCTCACGCTCCGGGACCAATGGCTGAACGACAGTTTGCGCCGCCGACGCCTTCCGGTCGGCGTCAGGATTCTGCTCCTGTGCCGTGCTCTTCCGTGCTGCAGCGTCAGGCTCGCCATGTTCTTTCTCGGGAGAGATGTGACCCTCGGTTGTGCCGGCGCCCTCGTCGGCAAGGATGCTTCCAAGTGACTGGGGCTTGTAGTCGGCGGAGCTCGGCCGTGGGCTGTGCGTTGAGGCATCTGGAATGCCTGAATTCGGCTGAGTCTGGAGAGCCTGCAATTGTTTGCTTAGAGTCGTGATGGTCTCCTGGCACTCCGCAAGCTTGTCAGCTGCTGCAGATATCTCTGAGTCCTGCATTGCAGCGCAAATGTTGTCAAATCTTATTCCTGATGATTAAATATATAGATGAAAAGAGAGAATTGTGACGTAGTATAACATATCAGGTAGTAACCTTTAAATGAAATGAGATAAAGCTGAAGTGAAAAATATCAGGTATAGCTAGTTCTGCAACAGCCAGAATGTTCTTTTTTCTGAACGAAAGAGAAACATGAGAACTTACCGTTGCCAGTTGTTTTGCCTCCTTTTGTGCCAAGTCCTCCCCCATTCCATCAGCAGTGACGCTGCATTACAAAGAACAAAAAAATTAACTGAAAATCACTCAGTAATAGTAGTTGAAAGGAAGCCCTGTTTAGCTGTTCGGTAGCTGCTTGCACTGTTATTACCTTTCTATCTCATAGTATGACGACTTCCTTCCCAGTTGGATATCACCATTCTGATCTAGCATGGCCATTGCAAGTTCTTCAATAATCTGTCTCTCTTGAATTTTTTCAGGGTGTTCACCTTCCGGTGACTGAATCTGTTCCTTTTGTGCTTCTGTTTGGATATCTACAGCTGCTGCTGATGTTGCACTCTGCATGTCAGGTTCACCATGTGCATCAAAGTCATTTTCGTTACCGTCCACGGTGTCCGATCGAACTTGGTTCGAGAAGTATATGCTCATTATATACTCCAATACCAGGCAAATCTCGTCGATAAAATCTTCAAGCTTGGCTTTCATCTGTAGTACATCATGGCAGACATGAACCAGGTACTCGAGGCGAGCACAAAATTCAGGCTTGGCCTGCAACAAAGATTCAGATCTCGCAGCATGGTCTTCTGCCGAAACCCGAATCGTGGACGTGATTTTGTCAATCAGATTGCCGATCAGTTCCTCCACTTTGGTCCTATCATACGGCAGATCAGAAGCATCTCCATTCCCATGAACTGGACCCTCGTCCAATGCACGCCTTATTCCATCAACAATGGCGTCGATGCTTTCTCCAGTTGCTTCATGGTTACTTGTCACCAGTTTCCAGACATCCTGCAGCCATTCAGGATGACCATGCTCTAGGTCCAGACTCTCGCCGTTCTTGTCGGGCACGACGGGTCCCGAATGTCCTGATGTCTGATGATCCGCTGATGATGCCATCTCCAACCTCTCCATCTCGGCGAAGTCATCGAGCAAGCTCATGTCGGAGACCATGACGGACGATGCTCCATGTCCCTGCTTCCCAGCCCTGAGCTGGTCCAGTTCAGACACCAGAGCAGAGGCCCACGTCTCGGACTTGGCGTGTGCATCGCTTAGCCGTCTGCTCTCCTCCGTCAGCTCCTTGAGCTGCCCCTGCACCGCCGAGAGCTTACTGGCCTCCTCCGCGTACTTGGTCTGCGTGAACTGCAGCTCGGTGTCCCTGGCCGCCAGCATCCGCTTCAGAACGTTGTTCTCGTCCTCGATCGCGCGCAGCCTGACGGCGTAGCTCTGATCAGGCTCCGGAGCGCGCCGCGGCGTCCCGGACCGCGGAGACATCGGCGTCACTGAGCGCGGCGACGCCGTCGGCGTCACGGAACGCGGCCTTCTCGGGCTGGCCCCGGCCCTGGACGGCGGCGTCTGCTGCTGCGGCTCGACCTCGTCTCTCATCTTGGCCAACGCCGCCGGCCCGGGGAGGCGCTTCCGGACCATGGCGCGCAGCCGCTGGCACTCGCCCTCCAGCTGCGCGATCTTCTTGAGGCTCTCCGCCTGCTGCGCGCGGGCGGCGTCCACGGACCTGAGGTCGTACTCCCGCTCCTGGCTCCTCACCTCCAGCTCCTTCTGGAGCATGCGCGCCTCGTACTGCAGCGACGCGCTCTGCTTCTGCGCCGCGTCCAGCTTCGCCGCCGCGCCGGAGAGCTCCTGGTCGGAGGCCGCCTTGGACTCCCTGAGCTCCCTGACAAGCTTGTCCTTGGCGTCCATGGCCTTGCAGAGGCTGTTGTTCTCGGCAGCCAGCTTCGCGGCCTTCTTGTTCGCGGCTTCGAGGCTGTGCTGCAGATCACGCAGCTTCTTTTGCTGGGAGGATATCTCGCTCGCTGCTTCCACGATGATTTGATCCCGCTCTTCTCTGGCGACGAGCAGCTGCTCCATGCAGGATCTCAGAGCATCTTCCATTTCAGCCATTGTTACTGTATGCTTTCTTAGTACACCTTCTCTTGAGAGGAATCACCAGGTACTCTTCATGAGAGCAAAGTTCTTAGCTAATCACTCTTCTCAACCTGGCAATGGGGTAACTTAGTCACAGTCTACTATATTCGGCAACCTGCCCATTTTACCGCTTGAACTTTGCAAAAGACTCACTAACTTTTTTGAACTAATAATGCATATTAGCATATCTTCATGAATCTACCAAACCAATTTGACTTACACCGAGCCGGTTTGGGAAATTGGAAGGTTGGTACTTTGAGTAAGTTTCAACTTCATGACTTTCTAAAGAATTTTGACGGCTCATAACTGGGAATATTTGTTTGTCATATTGCTAATGTATATCAAGTTATACTTTTTGGTGAACTAGTTCAGTTGGTCCTGATTCCTGAATGAAACTCTAAGCTGTTTAGAAAAGTGATTGATTTTGTAGTCAAGGTTCACCTGTCTTGCAAAGTTCTGCCAGTGAAAATGTGAAATAGAGTTATTCCATTTTAACAGATAATTATACATACACTTGCACATAATATCATTACAAGTTTTACATATAGAATCACACCATTGTACCAAAGTTGCATATTCTTCCTTTTATCCGGGAAATTTTCATGTTCATATAATAAGGAAAAAAAATATCAAAGCCAGACACAGAAACAAATTTAAACATGTTTTACTTTTGAGACTTGGTGGATGGTTGTAAACGTTGCAACAATTAATTGAGGGTTTCTGCATCGATGGATGCAGAGGCCAGGGGTTAAACCCTCTTTTCAAAAAAATAAAGAAAACAAATTTAAACATGCTTCAACTAGCCTTTCCACTAAATTAACTATGATTCCGTAGCAATGGGCGGCTCCGAGGTCCGAGCTAGTATCATCGAAAAAGAGAGATGGAAAAGAAAAGAAATGGTTAATCTTACAGACTACATCAACTGAAAAGAAAAGAAACATGATTAAGTTACACAGCTCAACCAGGAACCCAAAAAAACAAACAGGAAAATGCTGCAAGACTACAAACAACAATAGATGCACTAACCTGGATAAGCGGCTTAAACCTGTGGTACACAACAGATGAGGCAGAGATACAGGCAGTCGGCAGAGCAGAAAGAGAAAAGAGAGCCAGCGAAATGAAGCTCAGTGGCGGCTATCTATCTCCATTCTCTGGCCCAAGATCTTGTTTGCAATGAGGTGAATATGCGGACAGTTTGGTCAGCGCGTTGAGGGGTCAGAGCTAGCGTCAAGGACATTGCAGCGCGAGTGGTTCTTTCGGCGAGGTGGGCAGCCGGGCGGAGGCGGAGGAGGGAAGAAGGCAGGGTGTCAAGCTCAAAGCCGAAATTCTCCCGGTTCTAGCGGTTGGGCTGTTAAGTTCTGTCCCACCACCCCACCCCACCGGAGACAAAGTGGCTTCTTCCGAAGCTGCATTTCCCCTGGAGCACGCTTCGAGCTCGATGCCTCTGCTTCTTTGTGCAGGGAGATGACGGATGAGTGGTACATTCTTGTTGCTGTGGAGCCTGTGAAGAGCGGCCTCAACTACCTATCCCACTGCCTTTCTGGCTAGTTTTTCTTCGCGGGGATCGACGTGTCATGCGCCTCATGGTTTGCTTAGGCTGATGGAGACGATTTGGTCAGGAGATGCTGTCGACGTACATGGCGTAAGTTGTGTGAGTGACACTGCCAAGACTGCCAGGGAACTCGACAACTCGTAAGTAAAACGTGGAGCACAATGTTCTTACTAGGGATTAGGTAAGCACGTATGAATATAGCTTTTAGAAAATGAAGCACGTATGACTCTGACGAATGGAAGGAAAAGGTCACGAGTTCGGTATGGAAAGGCACCCACAAACTGGTGTACCATGTCCAAGCGCCGGCCAACTGTATGACCATCCGACATCCGGGATGGAAGGTGAGCGTATAATACAACTTTTTGTCTAGTGTAGTGCAGAGTGGATGCCCGGTGGTGTGGTGGGTCTTGTGAAGTAAGCTCTGCACCAAACCTGCCCCCCAGCTCGTTTCACAAAAAGAACACAGCCATGTCTTCAGAGTTCAGTCTCGGTGGTCGATACAGCTAGCTGACCTTTCACTCGGTGGCACAGTGCAGTGGCTGATGGGCGATTTCAATCAAGATAAATGCCCTACCAAGATAAACTGTGAGGTACTTTGCGCGTAAAAGGTGGTGAAAGCCTAGAATAAGACCAAGGAACATGTTCCATTGATTTAGCGTAGCAGGTAGGTGAGGGGATTCCGTCAGGGCTACCATATTATGTTGCATTTGTCCACAAGAAAAGATCTGCCATGGTTAGAAACTCTTGTCATTCTTGCTGATAGGTTTTCCTTTCTCTCTCTGTTTCCTTTATCCATTGCACCTTTGCTGATGGCGACGTCTATGCTACAGCAATCAAGTGAGTCCATCATCCTGCTGGTTCATGTCATGTGGTTGCCCTGCCGGACAGCTCATGCATGCACCAAACTTGCAATGCCAATGAGGTGGCCGGCTTGGTTTCCAGTGCCACGGTTCAGTTGTCATCAGCTTTCGTCGTAATTGAGTTCATGCCTGATCTAGCTTAATCACGACGAGGGGTGCTTATTTTGGCTTTGCAGACAGATCCGTATGCCATCTGTCACGCACTGCTTGGTGGACTACTTGCTGAAATTGAGGCGCGGCCGCGCTTTGAACAGGAGATGGATAAATATACTGGGATGTATATGCGCACGGTTCATGTGGCGAGCGATGGCCATGTCTGCACTTGTCCACTCACATGACGCGACAAGAGCCTCTCGCCACCACACGACGAAGCGGTAAAACGCTCCTAAGAGCATCTCCAACAGCCCGCGCGAAACTAGCGCCGCGCCGCGCCGCAAATTAGACCGTTTTAGCGCGCGCGTAATGCGGCGGGTCGCTCCAGCGAGCGCGCAAAAACGGCATGCGCGCTATAACAGGTTTGGCGCGCGGTTGAAAACACTTACCCGCGCGGCGTATTTCGGGCGCCAGCTACAGCGCGCGGTTGAAAACACTTACCCGCGCGGCGTATTTCGGGCGCCAGCTACAGCGCGCGGCACACTCGAGCGCTCGCGCCGCACTCTCTCCTCTCCTCTTCCTACGCCCCGCGCGCGCCGGCGCCGGCGCCCTGCCACCCACCCATGGACGCGCACACCGGCGCCCCGCTCACCCCGCTGTACAGCCGCGACCCCCCCGCCGCCGCCGCCGCCGGAAACCCTAGCGCGGAAAGCGCTGGCGTCGCCACCGCCGGAGCTCCGCCGAGCGTCGGCCTCGCGCGCAGCCTCTTCTTGCCGCCGCGGATGACCACGGCGCCGGGTGGCGTCGCGCCGGCGCCGTCCCGTGCCGCCGCCGCACCGTCGAAGAAGGTCCCCAATGCGGTGCGGACGAAGAAGGGCAAAACATCCACGAAGAAAAACAAGGCGACGGACGGCTCCGGCACCACGAAGGCGAGGGGAAAGAAGCTTGCAGGGCGTTCGACGGCCGCGGCGGCTACCGAAGCGCCGGCGAGCTCACTCGTTGAGCCGGCCGCAGACGCGCACCACGTGTTCGACGAAATGCCCCAAGGTGAAAAAATTTCCAACTTTTCTTTTCTTCTTATTTTTTCAATGCATCATCATCACATATAGATAGCTTATTTGCATTGTTCAAAAAACTTTGTAGTCTCAACGATGATGCATACATGTCCACTATGGGTGTTGGGTCCAACAATTCGCATTGGTCTCAAACCAATGACATCCATTTCGAAGACCATGAGTTTGAGGTGGACGAGGAGGGTGAGGGAATTGTCGAGGCGCCGAAAGGAAGATCGGGCAATTACTCAACCAACGATGACAAGTTACTATGCCATACTTATTTGCAAGTGTCGAGGGATCCATCCATTGGAGGTGATCAAAGTAGAGACGCGTATTGGGGGTGAATGAAAGAACACTTTGATGCTCACAACTTGAGTGGAATTGACCGCTCCGAGAGATCACTTCGGTCCCGATGGTCGACAATCAACTCGGGTTGTCAAAAGTGGGCGGCCGTACAAAAGGCAGTTGACAAGATTAACCCAAGTGGCACAAATGAGGATGATTGAGTAAGTGGCATCTCATATATGTTCATCATACTTGTTTTTGGTGACCGAAGTGCTAACTTGTTTTGTTTTTCTTGTAGTACAACATTGCACAAAACTTGTTCAAAGAAGAGATAAGGACAACCAAGAAGGGGAAGATCAAGAAAGGCAGGGTCTTTACCTTGCCTCATTGCTATGAAGTGTTAAAGGATGATGAGAAATGGAAGAAGCGTGATGGTTTGGAGGATTTGCATTTGATCAACAAACGGAAGCGAGCAATTGAGATGAATGATGATGATGAGGAGGATGATGCATTAAGTGATGACGGCAAGAGAAGCCCCACACCCAATTCGGTTTCATACTCGAAGCCAAAATGACCGGATGGGTGCAAGAAAGACAAAACCGAAAAGAAGAAGAGGAAAGGAGATGATGAGCTCAAAAATGCTATGGAAGCTATTGTGAAGGCAAGGGTCGAAGCCAATGAGGTGAGGAAAATGGCAAGGAACCAAGATGCCGTGGCCGAGGAGAGGAGGTTGGCGGCCGAGGAGAGAAGGGTGGCAGCCGAGGAGAGAAAGGTGGCTTTGGAGGAGAGGAAAGTGAGCAACAAGGAGCGAGCTAAGTTGTTGGAATGGGAGAAGCACTTGTTCTTCTTGGACACATCTAACCTCAATGCGGCGCAAAAAGAGTATGTCAATCTTGCCCAACAAGAAGTCTTGATCCAAAAAAGAGCCTTGGTTCGTGCAATAGTTGGTGGTGGCCTCGGCGCCATGGGTGGCGGTGGCTTCGACGCCATGGGTGGCGGTGGCCTCGGCACCATGGGAGGCATGGGTGGCTTCGGAGCCATGGGAGGCATGGGTGCACATCCGGCCGCCATGGGAGGCATGGGTGCACCTCCGGCCGCCATGGGAGGCATGGGTGCACCTCCGGCCGCCATGGGAGGCATGGGTGGCTTTGGAGCACCCTCCGGCGCTATGGCCGCCATGGGAGGCATGAGTTTTGCTTCTCTCATGGGAGGCATGGGTGCACCTCCGGCCGCCATGGGTGCAATGTCTTTCGATGTGCCTTCTCACACACATTCCCATGAAGATGCCGTTGAAGATCTTGCCAACACGCATGGGTGCACCTCCGGCCGCCATGGGTGCAATGTCTTTCGATGTGCCTTCTCACACACATTCCCATGAAGATGCCGTTGAAGATCTTGCCAACACCGTCGGAGCTTCACATGATGCGGTGCGTGATGAGGAGAGGGAGGAAGATTCATCTTCGGAGGCGGAAGAGTCGTCTTCGAAAGATGAGGACAAAGACGAAGACGAGGAAGATGAAGATTGATGTGTCTTTCATGTCTTGAACTTTAGTTTGCATTTGAACTTGGTTGGATGAACTTGTGGGCATGATTTTGAACTTGTGGGCATGAACTTTTATTCATCAACTTGTTTGTGTCAAATTTCACATGTTCATTTTTGTCCAAAATATCATATATGCAAAATGCCCGGCGAGTCGCGCGCGCTGTATTTTTGCGCTCTGCTGGAGCGGCGCGCGCGCGCTGCTAAAGCCAGCGCAGGCGGGCGCGCAAAACCAGCCGCAGCGCGCGCGGTAAATAGGTTTTTTGCGCGCGGCGCTTAGCGCGACTGTTGGAGATGCTCTAACAAAATTAGGTGCATCCAAGTTTGAAGCCCGGCCTTCATGAGCAAATACAACGTCCTAAAAGTTCTTTTTCCTTCCATGAATCTCTCTAATACTCGAGAGCTCCTCGCCGATGTGTTGATGAGGCGGGGACCCGTTCCCCTCGAGCCCTATGAGTGGCATGATATGGAACATGCGAGGCTTTGGCCGGCTTGACCGTAGGAGTCAACTGGCTAAAACCTTGCATGCAGAGAAGCTCGATTTCATTGGAATCCAATAAACCATTAGGAGCTCCATCTTCGTTGTTCATCTTCAGTCGATTGGTGGTGATGACTTCTCTTGGAATTTGTTGCTGGCAAATGGGCAATCAAGAGGAATTCTTGTGGGCATCCGGCTGGAATCTTTCAACGTCTCGAGGGTCATCATTGGTCAGCATTTTGTTAGTGTCGCCGTAGTGCAATGCAATAACCAATTTAGATGGGAACTGGTTATTGTGTTTGGATCGGCAGATCACTCTGAATTGATTGACTTTCTCATTTACATGACAAGATTTGTGCCTCGACTGTGCTTGCGACCATTGGTGAGGATTTCAATTTGATGAGGTATGTCTTGGAGAAGAGCAAAAACAAGCAATCCATCAACATGAACCTAATGGACATTTTTTAATAACTGGGAGGTTGACCTGGAGCTTATGGAGTTACAACGGGTTGGAGCTAGTTTTACTTGGACTGATAAGCAGCTCGACCAGACTTGGTGTGTCCTTGATAGGGTTTTTGTCTCTCCAGAGTGGGAGAGCCAATTTCTTGCGTGTTCACTCGAGGCCGTGATGCGTCTAGGTTATGAACATTGTCCTCTAATATTTGACTCCGATGAGACTCGTCGGCAACGGAGCTCTCGCTTTTTCTTTGAAGTTCAATGGAGGGAACACCTCAGCTTTCCTAGATTGCGGTGCATAAGAAATGGATTGTTGCTTGCAATCATCCTCCTCATTGGTTGGGTCCTTTGCCGAATGCAATGGACCGATGACAACATTGTATTAGGAGGTTGTGACATCACCTTAGAGGGTGAGGGGCTAACCTAGGTGGTGCCCCCTAAGATCCAGGAATTGGATATGGTATCCGATGGGCCTAGGCTATCAGAGGCAGAGTGAGATCTAGGATACAACCTTGAGGATGATATGGTATTTATCACCTTTCGTGAAAAATTTATTACGGCAGCGGCGCTCTCAAACATGGATCGAAAAGGGAGACCTCAACTTCGCGTACTTCTAAATAGTTGCCAACGGTCGACGTAGGAGATGTCATATAGTCTCTTTATGGAATGGTTCCAATAATTTCACTGATCCGGAGGCACTACAACAACATACCTGCTCCTTCTGTAAAGGGTTGATGCCTCAGATGAGCAAGGAGGGGCGGAGTTGGTGTTCTCCACATAGGGAGAGTCTTGGAATGTTAGCATCGATGAAAACACGATGCAAACCATTCATTTCACTCCTAAGGAACCTAAGTTAGCCATGTCCTCCATGGGTACTAAAAGTACCCGTCCTGATGAGTTCCCGGGGACTTTTTATCAAATAGTTTAGTCTATGGTTGGCCGGCAGATGTTTGAGTTGCTTGATGACTTTACCAAAGGTTGGATCGACATCAAGTGATTAAACATTAATATTATCACCTTGCTTACTAATGTTCCAGGGGTGAACCTTATTAAGAATTTTAGACCCATTTCTTCTTTCAATCTAGCATTTAGACTACTTGTCAAAGTTTTTCAACTCGGTTATTACTAGTTGCAAACTGGGTAATAGACCTGAGCCCATCACTAGTTGCAACACAGGGTAATAGACCCAAGCCAATCTACCTTTACCCGATGTAGAAGTATCCTCGAGGGCATTTTGGTTCTTCACGAGGTACTCTCCACAGTTCCCGCATGAAGAAGGAAAAATGTCTTTATCCTCCAACTGGATTTTGAGAAGGCATACGACTGCGCTAGTTGGGAGTTTCTTGAAGGAGTTATGTTTCAGAAAGGATTTAACCCATTATGGGTTAGCGGGATCATGCAACTTGTCAAGGACAGGCAAACCACCATTAACATTAATGGGGAGCTTGGCGCATTTTTTTCGAAACTCACGTAGTGTGTGTCAAGGTGACCCGATATTCCCGCTCCTCTTCAACCTTGTGGTCGATGCTTTGGCTATCATCTTAGAGGGTGCTAAGATAGTCGAGCATTTTCATGGGGTGTTTGTTGAGATTCATGAAGGAGGAATTACTCACCTTCAATATGCGGACGATACCCTCATTATGATTCAGAATGACTCGGTTAGTCTGATCAATTTGAAGTTCATGTTGATGTTTTGAGTCCATGTCGGGACTCAAAATTAACTTCGACAAAAGCGAGGCTTTCGTCAGTGGAGGTACCCTGGAGGACAAGCTCTGGGTTGCACACATGATGAATTGTAATCTTGGATCTTTCGCTATCAAGTATCTCAGCCTTCCTATCACCAACAAACATCTCACTATCAAAGACTTCCTATTTATCGCGGACAAGATTGCCGGCAGGGTTGAGCCTTGGGTAGGGAGATACCATCAACCGACAGAAAATTGACCCTTATCAGTGCATGTTTCTCCAATTTGCGATGTTTGTCATGGGATTTTTCCTACTCCAAGATGGTGTGTAGGCAAAATTCGACTTAGTGATGTCTCGTTCCTTCTGGGGGAAATAATTAGGCAAGCAAAAATACCACATGGTACATTGGAGTACCATTTGTGCCCCCAAGGAGATGGGGGGCCTAGGCATCATTAACACCAAACATATGAACAAGTGTTTGATGACCAAGTGGTCTTGGAAGATCCTAACCGCCGAGGGGGCTATGGCTAGATATTATTAAGCATAAGTACCTTCAGCATTCAACTTTAGCTACAACTTCCAAGAGGCATGGATCCCGGTTCTTAGAAGCTATCACCAAGATTGATTATTTACTTCGCGTTGGGACAATTCATATCGTTGGGAACAGAATATCCACAGTCTTTTGGTTAGACATTTAGATTGGCCAAAACTCTCTGGCAAGTGAGTTCCCAGGCCCATTTGTGATAGCCTATTATCTAAATGCTCTAGATAGTGAGACTTGGAGATAGGGTTAGTGGCAGACACTTTTACGATGAACCCTCAAACCCGAAGAGAGGGAGGACTGGTGTAACCTCGCGACCATTCTGATTAATGTGTTCCTAACAATACAGGAATCAGCTTCTTTGCCGTCTGCTGGCTGACGACCCCTCTTTTGGCACTGAAAGTCATGGTAAAGAGCTACTTTGCCGTATGCAAGCACACAACGGATGGTAAAGACTTTTGCCATTGGTCTTCCTAGCCAAGCTGGCGGCAAAGGAAAAGCCTCTTTGCCGTCAGCCAAACAAGGCATTTGCCATGTGCCTGGTACATTCACAGATGGCAAAGAATTTTGCTAAACATTAAAAAACATTCGTCTAGCGGCGTGTCCGACGTCCAGCGAGCGGCGTGTCTGGTGTCCGGCCAGCAGTGTGTCCAACATCCTTTAAGCATCGTGTCCGGCGTCCTTTGAGCAGTGTGACCTGAGTAGTAGCGGACTTCGATGGCCATGGCCGGAATAGCAGAACACGACGGCGGCCATGGCCGGAGCAGTAGCAGCCGATGGCAGCCATGGCCAGGCTCCAGCGGGCCGATACATCTCCAACGTATCTATAATTTATGAAGTATTCATGCCATGTTTACAACAATTTTATATGGTTTTGGTATGATTTGCATGGAACTAACTTGGACTGACGTTGTTTTCAGTAGAACTACCATGGTGTTGTTTTTTGTGCAGAAATGAAAGTTCTCCAAATGAGCTGAAACTTTTTGACTATTTTTTTGGAACAAAAGAGACCCCCGAAGCTTCGTGGGAGGGCCAAAAGAGCCACGAGGAGGGCACAACCCACCAGGGCGCGCCTGGTGGGCCTGGCTTGCCCCGATGGGTTGTGCTCGCCTCGAGGCTCATCTTCGCGTGAAACCGACGCCAAAAAATCCTATCAATAGAGACACCATCAGAAATAACCCAAGATCGGAAGTTCCGCCGCCGCAGGCCTCTGTAGCCATCAAAAACCAATCTAGACCCCGTTCCGGCACTCCGTCAAAGGGGAAAATCATCACTGGTGGCCATCTTCATCATCCCGGTGGCCACCACCATGAGGAGGGAGTAGTCCACCCTCGGGGCTGAGGGTTTGTACCAGTAACCATGTGTTTAATCTCTCTCTCTCTCTCTCTCTCTCTCTCGTGTTCTTGAGATGTCACGATCTTGATGTATCGTGGGCTCTGTTAATATGGTCGGATCATATGGCGTTTCCCCTCTCTATCTTGTTGTGATGAATTGAGTTTTTCCCTTTGAGATTTCGTTGTTATCGAATTGGATACTTTCATGGATTTGAGAGCACTTGATATATATCTTGCAAATGAATACTCGTGGTGACAATGGGGTATCATATTGATTCACTTGGTATATGTTTTGGCACTCAACTCGTGGATTACTGAGGTGACATTGGGGTAATCTATGAATAGGGGTTGATGCACGTTCTTGTCTTTTGTTTCTCTGGTAGAAATCTTGGGGCACTCTTTGAGGTTCTTTATGTTGGATTGAGTATTATGAATCTGAATTTGCTTTGGTGTTATTTTAGTACGAACTCTTGATAGATCGATCGGAAAGAATAGTGTTATTTTAGTATGAACTCTTGATAGATCGATCGGAAAGAATAACTTGGTGTTATTTTAGTACGAACTCTTGGATAGATCGATCGGAAAGAGTAGCTACAAACAATTTCTTCTTATGTTCTCCGCTAGATAAGAACTTTGGAGTGATTCTTCATCGCACTTTGAGGGTGGTTATATGATCCAATTATATTAGCATCGTTGAGAGATTGCACTAGCGAAAGTACAGACCCTAGGCCTCATTTTCAAGCATTGCAATACCATTTTTGTGCCCGTTTTCTATTTGCTACCTTGCTGTTTTTATTTATTCAGATTATAAAAATATTTTTCTACCATCCATATTACACTTTTGTCACCATCTCTTCGCCGAACTAGTACACCTATACAATTTGCCATTGATTGGGTGTGTTGAGGACACAAGAGATTTCTTGTATTTGATTGCAGAGTTGTTTGAGAGATACCATCTTCATCCTACGCCTCCCACGGATTGATAAACCTTAGGTCATCCACTGGAGGGAAATTTGCTACTGTCCTACAAAACTCTGCGCTTGGAGGCCCAACACAAGTCTACAAGAACAAGTTGTGTAGTAGACATCACGGGCTGCACACGGACATGGGCGGTGCGCAAACACGGGCTGGCTCCGGAGGGCGGCTGCTGCTTCGGTGGTCGCAGGGCTATCATAGATCTGGCGCTCGGGGCAAAGAGGAGGACATTGAGTGGCGCCGACGGTGTAGTCCGACGAGGTGCGTAGAGGAGGAGGCCGGGGAGGCTCGCCCGTAGCGAGGTCCGACAAGGGGTGTAGAAGAGAAGGTGTGGGAGGCTAGCCCATGGCCGAATCTGGCGATGGGCGGCCACGGCGGAGACGGCGAGGGGCGAAGAGGCGACATTCGACGAGGAGCGGAGATGGAGCCGCTGGGGAAGTTCGGCCGCGGCTGCTGCGCTTCTGCGCTTGGGCAGAGAGGAGAGAAAGAGATTGAGGGGATGAGGACGTGCACATGGGAGACATGGTGGTGGGGTCGGGCGCATGAGAGAGAGAGAGAGTGGTGGGGCCAGGCGTGAGAGAGAGAGCATGGTCGGTGTGGGAGATCGTGATGTGTGGAACGGATCATGCCATGTCATCGATCCGTGAGATCGATCCGCGTGGTGTGTTTTTTCTTTGTCCTCTATAAAAAAACACATGACAAAGAGCTCTTTGCCATCCACCTGCCCTTGCCATCCGCTTTTGGTCTCTTTGTCATCCACTAGCAGACGGCAAAGAAAGGACAACCAGCAAATTCCATGTTTGCCATGAGGCCATTCTTTGTCGTCTGCTTTTCGAAAACAGACGATACACACCATCTTTGCCGTCCGCCAGTAGACGACAAAGAACAGACTGATGGCAAATTCTCTGATTCCAGTAGTGTAACCTCAAATGTGTACTCTTTCAGTGAATCTAGAGCAATCAGGGAAATTCTCTACTGGCTCCTTATACCATGCTTACATAATTGGGCCTCCAAATTTCAATTTATGGACATCTGGAAGGCCAAACTGCCAGCCAAGATTAAAACAGACTATGGCTTAGGGCAAACCTTGTCTCAGTTGCAGCGATTGCATCAACTCGGCGAGACCGAAGCGAAGCAATAAGGCAATAGAGAGTTGGCATGTCATCTCGGTGAGATCGATTGCAAATCTCGGTGAGACCAAAATAATTGCAACAAGTAACAGAGAGTTGGCAAGGCCATCTCGGTGGGACCGAGATCCGTATCGTTGTGATCGAAACGTTAGGGTTTCTAGCAGTGGCTGTGTCAAATGAACTCGGTGGCTACGTGTAGAAAGAATCGGTTGGACCGAGTTTGGAATTAGGGTTTGGACATATTTGGATGGAGAAGTGGCTGAGGGTTTTGGAGCAATATCACTAAGCACTTTGAGCAAGTAGAACATTAAGCAACACCCCATCCCCTTTTAATAGTATTGGCTTTCCTATGGACTCAATATTATCTTGGATCACTAAAATAGAAATGAAGAGTCTTGAGCTTTTGCCAATCTTTGTCCTTAGCATTTTGAGGGGTCCACATCTCTAGTCCATGCCATGTGGACTCAATGTTATCTTAGATCACTAAAATAGAAATGAAGAGCCTTGAGCTTTTGCCAATCTTTGTCCTTCGCATTTTTAGGGGTCCACATCTCTAGTCCATGCCATGCCAATCATTGAGCATCCTGAAATATTTGTCTTGAATGGATATTAGTTCAATGAGCTATATGTTGTTATGAATTACCAAAACCACCCGGGGATTAGTTGCACTTTCAGTATCTAGTGCCCCCTTAGTGGTTTTGGAGTATTGAAGACAAATGGGTTAAGGGACTAATGTGTTTGTGAGTATACACAGGAGAAAATTCTCTGAAGATTATGTTTAACCATGAAAGACAACCCCTAAAAATGTATGTTTACACTGAAGAATTTGGTGTGCTCTTTGAAGAAACTGAAGTGAAGAATTGGAAGCTTGAAGACTTCGTTTTCTTAATTGTTTCTTTTCTTTATTTGAGTCATAGGGAACACCATACTGTTAAAGGGGGTCTAGGTGATACATAGGCGTATTTTCTTAGTGATGCTCAAACTCAAACATACATATTTCTTTGAGTGAAGACTTTGGAAAGCTTTTGTAGTGCAATCGAGTTCTTCAGCGACAGAGACACGGGTCTTCTGGTTGCTAACGAAATTGTTATGACTGAAGAGCTAGGATTTCGCAAGTGTGACTCTCCTACCACGAGGAAATCGAGAGACAATTTTTCGACCGTTCTTGTGCTAGCACCGGCTGTTGTCTGAAGGGGCATGATAGTCATTCTATGTTGGGTTGCCCTCAGGCTATAAACAGCCCCCACAACAATTTGTTGGTCGGTTGCTCCAAGTGATTGATTCACAAGTGTCAACTATTGGGAAACGTAGTAGAAAACAAAAAATTGGTGCCTACAATCACCCAAGATCAATATGAAGAAGCATAATGGGTTGGGATCACAATCGTTTCCGTCACCAAGTTGCAGAGGAAGAAGAACATATTGGTGTAGATCGTACTTGGAGTCCCTTGAACCGTAGATGAACGATCCCTCGTACCACCCGTGAATAGTCCCTCGAACTGAAGACCGGAAGCACGACCTCCCTACTTGGTTGCAAGCGTGCACGCTTCACGATTCGACATCGCTTTGAAGGAAATATTCCCTAGAGGCAATAATAAAGTTGTTATTTATATTTCCTTATATCATGATAAATGTTTATTATTCATGCTAGAATTGTATTAACTGAAAACTTAGTACATGTGTGAATATATAGACAAACAGAGTGTCCCTCCGATTGTCGGAGAGGTATCTCTGGGCCCTCTCGGTAATGCACATCACTATAAGCCTTGAAAGCAATGTGACTAATGAGTTAGTTACGGGATGATGCATTACGGAACGAGTAAAGAGACTTGCCGGTAACAAAATTGAATTAGGTATTGAGATACCGACGATCGAATCTCAGGCAAGTAACATACCGATGACAAAGGGAACAACCGCGGTAGCATTATAAGATGAGCTCTCACTAAATTTCAAGGTATAAGTGTTCTCCCTGAGTATGCACCGTTGCTACAGTTCGTCGTGCCGAGACACCACGTGATGATCGGGTGTGATAAACTCTACGTTCACATACAACGTTGATGACCCACAAGTATAGGGGATCTATCATAGTCCTTTTGATAAGTAAGAGTGCCGAACCCAACGAGGAGCAGAAGGAAATGATAAGCGGTTTCCAGCAAGGTATTCTCTGCAAGACTGAAATAAGTGGTAACAGATAGTTTTGTGATAGGATAATTTGTAACGAGCAAAAAATAACAAAAGTAAATAAAGTGCAGCAAGGTGGCCCAATCCTTTTTGTATCAAAGGACAAGCCTGGACAAACTCTTATATAGAGAAAAGCGCTCCCGAGGACACATGGGAATATCATCAAGCTAGTTTTCATCACGCTCATATGATTCGCGTTCGGTACTTTGATAATTTGGTATGTGGGTGGACCGGTGCTTGGGTACTGTCCTTACTTGGACAAGCATCCCACTTATGATTAACCTCTATTGCAAGCATCCTCAACTACAACAAAAGTATTAAGGTAAACCTAACCATAGCATGAAACATATAGATCCAAATCAGCCCCTTACGAAGCAACGCATAAACTAGGGTTTAAGCTTCTGTCACTCTAGCAACCCATCATCTACTTATTACTTCCCAATGCCTTCCTCTAGGCCCAAATAATGGTGAAGTGTCATGTAGTCGATGTTCACATAACACCACTAGAGGAGAGACAACATACATCTCATCAAAATATCGAACAAATACCAAATTCACATGACTACTAATAGCAAGACTTCTCCCATGTCCTCAGGAACAAACGTAACTACTCACAAAGCATAAACATGTTCATAATCAGAGGGGTATTAATATGGATATAGGATCTGAACATACGATCTTCCACCAAATAAACCAACTAGCATCAACTACAAGGAGTAATTAACACTACTAGCAACCCACTAGCACCAATCCCGGACTTGGAGACAAGAATTGGATACAAGAGATGAACTAGGGTTTTGAGAGGAGATGGTGCTGATGAAGATGTTGATGGAGATTGCCCCCTCCCGATGAGAGGAGCGTTGGTGATGATGATGGCGATGATTTCCCCCTCCGGGAGGGAAGTTTCCCTGGCTGAACAGCTCTGCCAGAGCCCTAGATTGGTTCCGCCAAGGTTCCGCCTCGTGGCGGCGGAGTTTCGTCCGAGAAGATGGCTTCTTATTTTTTTCCCATCAAAAGACTTCATATAGCAGAAGACGGCCACCGGAGGGCCACCAGGGGGCCCACGAGGTAGGGCGCGCGCCCAGGAGGGTAGGGCGCGCCCCCACCCTCGTGGGCAGGGTGTGCCCCCCCTAGTGAACTTCTTCCGCTGAGTATTTCTTATATATTCTGAAAACGTCTTCCGTGAAGTTTCAGGACTTTTGGAGTTGTGCAGAATAGGTCTCTAATATTTGCTCCTTTTCAGCTCAGAATCCCAGCTGCCGGCATTCTCCCTCTTTATGCAAACCTTGTAAAATAAGAGAGAATAGGCATAAGTATTGTGACATAATGTGTAATAACAACCTATAATGCAATAAATATCGATATAAAAGCATGATAAAAAATGGACGTATCAACTCCCCCAAGCTTAGACCTCGCTTGTCCTCAAGCGAAAGCCGAAATCGAAAAATATGTCCACATGTTTAGAGATAGAGGTGTCGATAAAAAATAAAATACAGACATGAGGGCATCATGATCATTCTTAGAACAACAACTTATATAATTCTTGTCATATGATTTCTTATGCTAGAGTAATAATTCAATCACAATTTCAAGTATGAATCATAAACTTCATTGAAAACTAACAAACTATGATCTCAGTCATTGGAGCAATTACAATTTATCAGAACATAGGAAAGAGTCAATAAATAAGAGCTTTTCAGCAAGTCCACATACTCAACTATCATATAGTCTTTCACAATTGCTGACACTCACGCAATACTTATGGGTATGGAGTTTTAATCGGACACAGAGAAAGATAGGGGCTTATAGTTTGCCTCCCGACGTTTTACCTCAAGGGTAATGTCAACAATAATAGTTCATGAAAACTCACATCCAATTAGCCATATATACCAGGATCTTTCCAACATACTGTGCTTGCCAAAGGATAGAATGTAAAAATGAAGGGTGAAGATCACCATGACTCTTATGCAAGGTGGGAGATAAAAGTAAAAGATAGACCCTTCACAGAGGGAAGCAGAGGTTGTCATGCGCTTTTATGGTTGGATGCACAAAATCTTAATGCGAAAGAACATCACTTTATATTGCCGCTTGTGATATGGACCTTTATTATGAAGTCTGTCGCTTTTATTTCTTCCATATCACATGATCGTATAAAGCTTATTTTCTCCCACCCTAATAAGTCATACATATTTAGAGAGCAATTTTTATTGCTTGCACCGATGACAACTTACTTAGAGGATCTTACTCAATCCATAGGTAGGTATAGTGGACTCTCATGGCAAGACTGGTTTTAAGAGTATTTGGAAGCACAAGTAGTATCTCTACTTGGTGCGATGAATTTGGCTAGCATGAGGGAGAAAGGCAAGCTCAACCATGTTGGATGATCCATGACAATATAATTTATCTCAGATGTAAGAAAACATAAGCCATTACGTTGTCTTCCTTGTCCAACGTCAACTCTTTAGCATGTCATATTTTAATGAGTGCTCACAATCATAAAAGATGTCCAAGATAGTATATTTATATGTGAAGACCTCTCTTTCTTTATTACTTCATATTAATTGCAACGATGACCAAAACTATGTTTGTCAACCCTCAACAACTTTTATTCATCATACTTTTTTCTATGTGAGCTCATTACTCTCTTTGTTTCTTTTTATTCCTTTCTCTTTTCTTTTATCCCCTTAGGATCATGGCAAAATAATCAAGCCCTTGACTCAACACTAATCTTTATTATATAGCTCACAGACTCGATTACATAGAGGAATTATAAAGCAAAACTCAAAACTAGATCATGCCATAAACTTTGTTTTACTAGATCAAGATAATACCAAAAGGATCGAACTAAGGAAAACGTTAAGGATAAAAGTGATGGTGATACGATACCGGGGCACTCCCCCAAGCTTGGCAGTTGCCAAGGGGAGTGCCCATACTAGATACTCAATTCTTCTTCATTGGTGGAGACGGTGGTGATTTTGTTGATGGCGTAGGCTTGTTGTCCTTCTTCCAAGGCATAGGCTCACCATCATAGAAGGATGACCGAGTCTCCTGAAACCTCAAATCTGCAGCCAAACTCATCCTCTTGAATCTATATTCATACTCACAGTTTTGATTTTGTAGGTCATAGATCTGGGCTTGGAGGTGCTCGTTTTTCTCATGAAGCTTGAAGATGGCCTCCCCAATGTCCTTGACGTCTAGCTTGTGGTTGTTGGTGAACTCCGTGATCATAATGTGATTGGAATCGAGTCCACGCTCCACCATCTCCTGACACTTGAAAACTTCTTGCTCTAATGCTTCGAGCCTTGCCTCCATGCTTCCGATCTTCCTTGGTCCCTCAGCATCGCGGATGTGCAACAACCCCTCACACATATCAATGGTTTGATGGTGTTGTAGCACTTCTACGAGGTAGGGGTTGATGACCTTCTCGAAGAACTGGTCCTTAGGGGTGCTTGAAGACGACATGACAACCTGGATCTGTCAGAAAAACAGCTCGAAACAAAAACAGGGGATTTTTGCGTGATACGGGAGTCGAAACCCCCGGGAGATTATATAATGAATTTTTACCGACCAAAATACGTGTCGTGTAAGAAAACGGAGTCCAGAAAGCGCATGAGGTGCCCACGAGGTAGGGGGCGCGCCTAGGGGGTAGGGCGCGCCCTCCACCCTCGTGGAGCCCTCGTGTCCTTCCCGTACTGTTTCTTATTTTTCTAATTTTCTAAATATTCCAAAACGGAGAAATATTGCCTTAAAAACTGTTTTGGAGTCGGTTTACTTACCGTACCACATACCTATTCCTTTTTGGAGTCTAAAATGTTCCAAAAAGTGTCCCTTATGTATTCCTTCGGGGTTACGGTTTCAATAACATTGGTTTCAACATTTATGGGATTACCTGAGATATAATGTTTGATTCTTTGACCGTTCACCACCTTCGGATTTGTGCCTTCGAAGTTGTTAATTTTTATGGCACCGGAATGATAGACCTCCTCGATATCGTAAGGACCTTCCCATTTAGAGAGAAGTTTTCCTGCAAAAAATCTTAAACGAGAGTTGTATAGCAATACATGATCACCTACATTAAACTCATGCTTTTGTATCCTTTTATCATGCCATCTTTTAACCTTTTCCTTAAACAACTTGGCATTTTCGTAGGCTTGGGTTCTCCATTCATCGAGTGAGCTAATATCAAATAACCTCTTCTCACCGGCAAGTTTAAAATCATAACTGAGCTCTTTAATAGCCCAATATGCCTTGTGTTCTAGTTCGAGAGGTAAGTGACATGCTTTTCCATAAACCATTTTATACGGAGACATACCCATAGGATTTTTATATGCAGTTCTATAGGCCCATAATGCATCATCAAGTTTCTTGGACCAATTCTTTCTAGATCTATTAACAGTCTTTTGCAAAATTAATTTGAGCTCTCTATTACTCAATTCTACTTGACCACTAGACTGTGGGTGATAAGGAGATGCAATTCTATGATTAACATCATATTTAGCAAGCATTTTACGGAAAGCACCATGAATAAAATGTGAACCACCATCAGTCATTAAATATTTAGGGACTCCAAATCTTGGAAAAATAACTTCTTTAAGCATTTTAATAGAAGTGTTATGATCAGCACTACTAGTTGGAATAGCTTCTACCCACTTAGTAACGTAATCAACAACAACTGAAATATGTGTATATCCATTAGAGGAAGGAAAGGGTCCCATATAGTCAAAGCCCCAAACATCAAATGGTTCAATAACAAGTGAATAATTCATAGGCATTTCTTGACGTCTACTAATATTACCAATTCTTTGACATTCATCACAAGATAAGACAAACTTACGGTCATCCTTGAAGAGAGTAGGCCAATAAAAACTAGATTGCAATACCTTAGGTGCACTTCTATCTCCAGCATGGTGTCCTCCATAAGCTTCGGAGTGACACTTGCGTAGGATCTGTTCCTGTTCATGCTCAGGTACACAACGTCTAATAACACCATCTACTCCTTCTTTATAAAGATGTGGGTCATCCCAAAAGTAATGCCTCAAATCATAGAATAACTTTTTCTTTTGCTGGTATGTGAAACTAGGTGGTATAAACTTAGCAACAATGTAATTAGCATAATCAGCATACCATGGAGTAGTATGAGAAGCATTTATGACATTTAATTGCTCATCAGGAAAGCTATCATCAATAGGAAGTGGGTCATCAAGCACATTTTCTAACCTAGACAAGTTGTCTACAACGGGGTTCTCAGCTCCCTTTCTATCAACAATATGTAAGTCAAATTCTTGTAGCAAGAGAACTGCTACCTCTTGAGCACTGCGTTGGATTTCCCCGAAGAGGAGAGGATGATGCAGCAAAGTAGCGTAAGTATTTCCCTCAGTTTTTGAGAACCAAGGTATCAATCCAGTAGGAGGCTACGCGCGAGTCCCTCGCACCTACACAAAAACAATAGCTCAACGCAACCAACGCGCTTTGGGATTGTCAATCCCTTCACGGTCACTTACGAAAGTGAGACCTGATAGAGATGATAAATAATATTTTTGGTATTTTTGGTATAGAGATGCAACGTGAAAAGTAAAAGGCAAAGTAAAAAGCAAAGCAATAATAAGGTGATGGAGATTGATATGATGAGAAAGAGACCCGAGGGCCATAGGTTTCACTAGTGGCTTCTCTCAAGAGCATAATTATTCTACGGTGGGTGAACAAATTACTGTTGAGCAATTGATAGAATTGAGCATAGTTATGAGAATATCTAGGTATGATCATGTATATAGGCATCACATCCGAGACAAGTAGACCGACTCCTGCCTGCATCTACTACTATTACTCCACTCATCGACTGCTATCCAGCATGCATCTAGAGTATTAAGTTAAAAATAGAGTAACACCTTAAGCAAGATGACATGATGTAGAGGGATAGTTTCATGCAATATGATAAAAAACCCATCTTGTTATCCTCGATGGCAACAATACAATACGTGCCTTGCTGCCCCTTCTGTCACTGGGAAAGGACACCGCAAGATTGAACCCAAAGCTAAGCACTTCTCCCATGGCAAGAGAAACCAATCTAGTAGGCCAAACCAAACTAATAATTCGAAGAGACTTGCAAAGATAACCAATCATACATAAAAGAATTCAGAGAAGATTCAAATATTATTCATAGATAGACTGGATCATAAACCCACAATTCATCGGTCTCAACAAACACACCGCAAAAAGAAGATTACATCGAATAGATCTCCACAAGAGAGGGGGAGAACATTGTATTGAGATCCAAAAAGAGAGAAGAAGCCATCTAGCTACTAACTATGGACCCGTAGGTTTGAAGTAAACTACTCACACTTCATCGGAGGGGCTTGGATGATGATGTAGAAGCCCTCCGTGATCGATTCCCCTTCCGGCGGAGCTCCGGAACAGGCCCCAAGATGGGGTCTCGTGGATACATAGAGTTGCAGCGGTGGATTAGGTTTTTGGCTCCGTCCCCGATCATTTGGGGGTACGTAGGTATATATAGGAGGAAGGAGTACGTCGGTGGAGCTTCGAGGGGCCCACGAGGCAGGGGGCGCGCCCTAGGGGGGGGGCGCCCTCCACCCTCGTGACCGCCTCGTGGCTTTCTTGATGGAGGGTCCAAGTCTCCTAGGTCTTATCAGATGAGAAAATCACGTTCCTAAAGGTTTCATTCCATTTGGACTCCGTTTGATATTCTGTTTCTCCGAAACACTGAAATAGGCAAAAAAACAGCAATTCTGGGCTAGGCCTCCGGTTAATAGGTTAGTCCCAAAAATAATATAAAAGTGGAAAATAAATCCCAATATGGTCAAAAACAGTAGATAATATAGCATGAACAATCAAAAATTATAGATACGTTGGAGATGTATCAAGCATCCCAAGCTTAATTCCTACTCGTCCTCGAGTAGGTAAATCATAAAAAGAGAACTTTTGATGCGGAGTGCTACTTGGCATAATTTTAATGTAATTCTTCTTAATTGTGGTATGAATATTCAGATCCGAAAGATTCAAGATAAAAGTTCATATTGACATAAAAATGATAATAGTTCAAGCATACTAACTAAGCAATTATGTCTTCTCAAAATAACATGGCCAAAGAAAGTTCATCCCTACAAAATCATATAGTTTAGTCATGTTTCATTTCATCACACAAGAATGCTCTCATCATGCACAACCCCGATGACAAGCCAAACAATTGTTTCATACTTTAGTAATCTCAAACCTATAAACTTTCACGCAATATATGAGCGCGAGCCATGGACATAGCACTATGGGTGGAATAGAATATAATGAAGGAGGTTATGTGGAGAAAAAAAAGGAGAAAGTCTCACATCAACGAGGCTAATCAATGGGCTATGGAGATGCCCACCGATTGATGTTAATGCAAGGAGTAGGGATTGCCATGCAACAGATGCACTAGAGCTATAAATGTATGAAAGCTCAACAAAAGAAACTAGTGGGTGTGCATCCAACTTGCTTGCTCACGAAGACCTAGGGCACTTGAGGAGGCCCATTGTTGGAATATATAAGCCAAGTTCTATAATGAAAAATTCCCACTAGTATATGAAAGTGATAACATGAGAGACTCTCTACTATGAAGATCATGGTGCTACTTTGAAGCATAAGTGTGGTAAAAGGATAGTAACATTGTCCCTTCTCTCTTTTTCTCTCATTTTTTGGCCCTTCTCTTTTTTATGGCCTTTTTCTTTTTTTATTTATTCCTCACTTGGGACAATGCTCTAATAATGATGATCATCACACTTCTATTTATTTACAACTCAATGATTACAACTCGATACTAGAACAAGGATGACTCTATATGAATGCCTCCGGCGGTGTGCCGGGATATGCAATGAACCAAGAGTGACATGTATGAAAGAATTATGAACGGTGGCTTTGCCACAAATACTATGTCAACTACATGATCATGCTAAGCAATATGACAATGATGAATGTGTCATGATGAACGGAATGATGGAAAGTTGCATGGCAATATATCTCGGAATGGATATGGAAATGCCATAATAGGTAGGTATGGTGGCTGTTTTGAGGAAGATATAAGGAGGTTTATGTGTGAAAGAGCGTATCATATCACGGGGTTTGGATGCACTGGCGAAGTTTGCGCCAACTCTCAATGTGAGAAAGGGCAATGCACGGTACCGAAGAGGCTAGCAAGGATGGAAGGGTGAGAGTGCGTATAATCCATGGACTCAACATTAGTCATAAATAACTCACATACTTATTGCAAAAATCTACAAGTCATCAAAAACCTCGGCACTACGCGCATGCTCCTAGGGGGATAGATTGGTAGGAAAAGACCATCGCTCGTCCCCGACCGCCACTCATAAGGAAGACAATCAAATAACACCTCATTATTCAAATTTGTTGCATAATGTTTACCATACGTGCATGCTACGGGACTTGCAAACTTCAACACAAGTATTTCTCAATTTCACAACTGCTCAACTAGCATGACTTTGATATTATTACCTCCATATCTCAAAACAATCATCAAGCATCAAACTTTTCTTAGTATTCAACACACTCATAAGAAAGTTTTATTGTTAATCTTGCATACCAAGCATATTAGGATTTTAAGCAAATTACCATGTTATTAAGACTCTCAAAATAATCTAAGTGAAGCATGAGAGATCAATAGTTTCTATAAAACGAATCCACCACCGTGCTCTAAAAGATATAAGTGAAGCACTAGAGCAAAACTATAAAGCTCAAAAGATATAAGTGAAGCACATAGAGTATTCTATCAAATTCCAAATCATGTATGACTCTCTCAAAAGTTGTGTATAGCAAGTATGAGTGTGGTAGACTAACAAGCAAAGACTCAAATCATAAAAGACTCTCCAAGCAAAACACATATCATGTGGTGAATAAAAATATAGCTCCAAGTAAAGTTACCGATAGAAGTAGACGAAAGAGGGGATGCCTTCTGGGGCATCCCCAAGCTTTGGCTTTTAGGTGTCCTTAGATTATCTTGGGGGTGACATGGGCATCCCCAAGCTTAGGATCTTGCCACTCCTTTTTCCATAATCCATCAAATCTTTACCCAAAACTTGAAAACTTCACAACACAAAACTTAAAGTAGAAAATCTCGTGAGCTCTGTTAGCGAAAGAAAACAAAAGACCACTTCAAGATAATGTAATGAACTCATTCTTTATTTATATTGGTGTTAAACCTACTATATTCCAACTTCTCTATGGTTTATAAACTATTTTACTAGCCATAGATTCATCAAAATAAGCAAACAACACACGAAGAACAGAATCTGTCAAAAATAGAACAGCCTGTAGTAATCTGTAGCTAGCGCAAGATCTGGAACCCCCAAAATTCTAAAATAAATTTATGGACGTGAGTAATTTATCTATTAATCATCTCAAAGAATAATTAACTAAATAGCACTATCCAAATAAAACTGACAGCAGTTCTCGTGAGCGCTAAAGTTTCTATTTTTTACAGCAAGTTTAACAAGACTTTCCCCAAGTCTTCCCAACGGTTCTACTTGGCACAAACAATAATTAAACACAAAAAACACAACCAAAACGGAGGCTAGATAAATTACTTATTACTAAACAGGAGCCAAAAGCAAGGAATAAAAATAAAATTGGGTTGCCTCCCAACAAGCGCTATCGTTTAACGCCCCTAGCTAGGCGTAACAAGTAAGGATAGATCTAGGTATTGCCATCTTTGGTAGGTAATCCATAAGTGGCTCTAATGATAGATTCATATGGAAATTTTATTTTCTTTCTAGGGAAGTGTACCATGCCCTTTTTAATGGAAATTGAAATCTAATATTCCCTTCCTTCATATCAATAATTGCACCAACCGTTCTAAGGAAAGGTCTACCGAGAATAATAGGGCAAGAAGGGTTGCAATCTATATCAAGAACGATAAAATCTACGGGCACATAATTCCTATTTGCAACAATAAGAACATCATTAATTCTTCCCATAGGTTTCTTAATAGTGGAATCCGCAAGATGCAAGTTTAGAGAGCAATCATCAAAATCACGGAAATCTAGCAAATCACACAAAATTTTGAGAATAGTAGAGACACTAGCACCCAAATCACACAAAGCATAAAACTCATAATCTTTAATTTTAATTTTAATAGTAGGTTCCCACTCACCATAAAGTTTTCTAGGGATAGAAACTTTCAACTCAAGTTTTTCTTCATAAGTTTGCATCAAGGCACCAACGATATGTTCGGTAAAGGCTTTATTTTCACTATAAGCATGAGGAGAATTTAGCACGGATTGCAACAAGGAAATACAATCAAATAAAGAGAAATTTTCATAATTAAATTCCTTGAAATCCAATATATTGGGTTTAGCAACATCTAAGGTTTTATTTCTTTTAATCCCACTTTTATCAATTTCATCATCAAGATCTAAATATTCCGAATTCTTAGAACGCCTTCTAGGTAAGGGTGGATCATATTCAGTTTCATCAAGATTTATATTGCAAAACAAATATTTAATAGGAGACACATCAATAACTTTTAGATCTTCATCTTGATTTTCATAGGAATTGGAAGAACACGCTCTAAAAAGGCATCTTTCGTAGCACGCGTCCTAGCGGTTGTTTCCTTGCACTCATCAATGGAAATTCTCATGGCTTTGAGAGACTCATTGATATCATGCTTAGGAGGAATAGATCTAAGCTTTAAAGAATCAACCTCAAGAGAAATTCTATCAATGTTCCTAGCCAAATCATCAACTTTAAGCAGTTTCTCTTCAAGCAAAGTATTAAAATTCTTTTGTGAATTCATAAACTCTTTAACACTACTCTCAAATTCAGAGGGCATCTTATTAAAATTTCCATAAGAGTTGTTGTAGGAATTTCCATAATTATTAGAAGGATTACTAGGATAAGGCCTAGGATTACAATTCCCTCTATACGCGTTGTTACCAAACTTATTCCTACCAACAAAATTCACATCCATAGATTCATTATTATTATCAATAAAAGTAGACAAAGGCATATCATTAGGATCAGAAGAAACACTCTTAGTAGCAAATAATTTCATACGTTCATCCATCTTTCCACTTAAAACATTAATTTCTTCTATCGCATGCACTTTTTTATTAGTGGATCTTTCAGTGTGCCATTGAGAATAATTAACCATAATATTATCTAGGAGTTCAGTAGCATCTCCTAAAGTGATTTCCATAAAAGTGCCTCCCGCGGCCGAATCTAAAAGATTTCTAGAAGCAAAATTCAATCCAGCATAATTTTTCTGTATAATCATCCACAAATTCAAACCATGAGTAGGGCAATTACGTATCATTAATTTCATTCTCTCCCAAGCTTGTGCAACATGTTCATGATCAAGTTGTTTAAAATTCATAATATCGTTTCTAAGAGAGATGATCTTAGCGGGAGGAAAATACTTAGAGATAAAAGCATCTTTGCACTTGTTCCATGAATCAATACTATTTTTAGGCAAAGATGAAAACCAAGCTTTAGCACGATCTCTAAGCGAAAAAGGAAATAGCTTCAATTTAACAATATCATTATCGACATCTTTCTTCTTTTGCATGTCACAGAAATCAACAAAGCTATTAAGATGGGTAGCGGCATCTTCACTAGGAAGGCCGGAAAACGGATCTTTCATGACAAGATTCAGCAAAGCAGCATTAATTTCACAAGATTCAACATTGGTAAGAGGAGCAATCGGAGTGCTAAGGAAATCATTATTGTTGGTATTGGTGAAGTCACACAATTTAGTATTATCTTGAGCCATCGCAACAAACAAGCAATCCAACACACGAGCAAACAAAAAGCAAACGGGAAAAAAGAGGCAAATAGAGAAAGAGAGGGAGGATAGAGAGAGAGAGGGCGAATAAAACGGCAAGGGTGAAGTGGGGGAGAGGAAAATGAGAGGCAAATGGAAAATAATGTAATGCGGGAGATAGGGATTGTGACGGGTTGACTTTTGCACAGATTCCCCGGCAACGGCGCCAGAAATTCTTCTTCCTACCTCTTGAGCACTGCGTTGGATTTCCCCGAAGAGGAGAGGATGATGCAGCAAAGTAGCGTAAGTATTTCCCTCAGTTTTTGAGAACCAAGGTATCAATCCAGTAGGAGGCTAAGCGCGAGTCCCTCGTACCTACACAAAAACAATAGCTCAACGCAACCAACACGCTTAGGGGTTTTCAATCCCTTCACGGTCACTTACGAAAGTGAGATCAGATAGAGATGATAAATAATATTTTTGGTATTTTTGGTATAGAGATGCAAAGTGAAAAGTAAAAGGAAAAGTAAAAAGCAAAGCAATAATAAAGTGATGGAGATTGATATGATGAGAAAGAGACCCGGGGGCCATAGGTTTCACTAGTGGATTCTCTCAAGAGCATAAGTATTCTACGGTGGGTGAACAAATTACTGTTGAGCAATTGACAGAAATGAGCATAGTTATGAGAATATCTAGGTATGATCATGTATATATGAATCACGTCCGAGACAAGTAGACCGACTCCTGCCTGCATCTACTACTATTACTCCACTCATCGACTGCTATCCAACATGCATCTAGAGTATTAAGTTAAAAATAGAGTAACACCTTAAGCAAGATGACATGATGTAGAGGGATAGTTTCATGCAATATGATAAAAAACCCATCTTGTTATCCTCGATGGCAACAATACAATACGTGCCTTGCTGCCCCTTCTGTCACTGGGAAAGGACACCGCAAGATTGAACCCAAAGCTAAGCACTTCTCCCATGGCAAGAGAAACCAATCTAGTAGGCCAAACCAAACTGATAATTCGAAGAGACTTGCAAAGATAACCAATCATACATAAAAGAATTCAGAGAAGATTCAAATATTATTCATAGATAGACTGGATCACAAACCCACAATTCGCCGGTCTCAACAAACACACCGCAAAAAGAAGATTACATCGAATAGATCTCCACAAGAGAGGGGGAGAACATTGTATTGAGATCCAAAAAGAGAGAAGAAGCCATCTAGCTACTAACTATGGACCCGTAGGTCTAAAGTAAACTACTCACACTTCATCGGAGGGGCTTGGATGATGATGTAGAAGCCCTCCGTGATCGATTCCCCTTCTGGCGGAGCTCCAGAACAGGCCCCAATATGGGATCTCGTGGATACAGAGAGTTGCGTCGGTGAAATTAGGTTTTTGGCTCCGTCCCCGATCGTTTGGGGGTACGTAGGTATATATAGGAGGAAGGAGTACATCGGTGGAGCTTCGAGGGGCCCACGAGGTAGGGGGCGCGCCCTAGGGGGGCGCCCTCCACCCTCGTGACCGCCTCGTGGCTTTCTTGACGGAGGGTGCAAGTCTCCTGGGTCTTATCTGATGAGAAAATCACGTCCCCGAAGGTTTCATTCCGTTTGGACTCCGTTTGATATTCTGTTTCTCCGAAACACTGAAATAGGCAAAAAACAACAATTCTGGGTTGGGCCTCCGGTTAATAGGTTAGTCCCAAAAATAATATAAAAGTGGAAAATAAATCCCAATATGGTCCAAAACAGTAGATAATGTAGCATGGAGCAATCAAAAATTATAGATACGTTGGAGATGTATCAAGAACCCATCTAATAAGTCTAGGTTTAGCATCTTTCTTTTCCATGAGATATTTAATAGTAGCATGATCAGTGTGAGTAGTTACTTTAGAATCAACAATATAAGGTTTGAACTTATCACAAGCAAATACAACTGCTAAGAATTCTTTTTCAGTAGTAGCATAATTTCTTTGAACATTGTCTAGGGTTTTACTAGCATATTGAGTAAAATTTAATTTCTTATCAACTCTTTGCCCTAGAACAGCACCTACAACATAATCACTAGCATCACACATAATTTCAAAGGGTAAATTCCAATCTGGTGGCTGAACAATAGGTGCAGAGATCAATGCTTTCTTAAGTATTTCAAATGCTTCTACACAATCATCATCAAAAACAAATGGTATATCTTTTTGTAATAAATTAGTCAGAAACCGAGAAAATTTTGAGAAGTCCTTAATGAACCTCCTATAAAATCCGACGTGACCAAGGAAACTTCTTATACCTTTGATGTCCTTGGGGCATGGCATCTTTTCAATAGCATCAACATTGGATTTATCTACTTCAATACCTCTTTCAGAAACTTTATGCCCCAAGACAATACCTTCATTAACCATAAAGTGGCACTTTTCCCAATTCAAGACAAGATTAGTTTCTTCACATCTCTGAAAAACTCGATCAAGGTTGCTTAAGCAATCATCAAAAGAAGATCCATACATGGAGAAATCATCCATGAAAACCTCACAAATCTTTTCACAAAAGTCAGAGAATATAGCCATCATGCATCTTTGAAAGGTAGCAGGTGTATTACATAGACCAAAAGGCATACGTCTATAAGCAAAAGTACAAAAAGGGCAAGTAAAAGTAGTCTTCGATTGATCCTTAGCTGACACCGGTATTTAAGAGAAACCAGAATAACCGTCTAGAAAGCAAAAATGTGTATGTTTGGATAATCTTTCTATCATTTGATCGATAAAAGGCAATGGGTAATGATCCTTTTAGTAGCCTTATTTAATTTGCGGAAATCAATTACCATCCTATAACCTGTAATAATTCTTTGAGGAATCAATTAATCTTTATCATTAGGAACGATAGTAATACCTCCCTTCTTAGGGACACAATGGACATGACTTACCCACTGACTATCAGCAACGAGATAGATTATACCTGCCTCAAGGAGCTTTAGTATTTCCTTTCTTACCACTTCTTTCATTTTAGGATTCAGCCGTCGTTGATGATCACGAACTGGTTTAGCATCTTCTTCCAAATTAATTTTGTGTTGACATAGAGTGGGACTAATGCCCTTAAGATCATCAAGAGTATACCCAATAGTAGCACGATGCTTCTTTAGAGTTTTCAATAATCTCTCCTCCTCATGCTCTGAAAGGTTAGCACTAATAATAACACGATATATCTTTTTCTCATCAAGATAAGCATATTTAAGAGTATCAGGTAACGGTTTAAGCTCAAACACAGGATCACCCTTGGGTGGAGGAGGATCCCCTAGGATTTCAACAGGCAAATTGTTTTTCAGAATAGGTTCCTGTTTAAAGAATACTTCGTCTATTTCCCTTCTTTCATTCATAAACATATCATTTTCATGGTCTAGCAAATATTGTTCTAAAGGATCACTAGGAGGTACGGCAATAGAAGCAAGACCAATAATTTCATCCTTACTAGGTAATTCTTCTTCACGGTGTTGTCTACTAAATTTAGAGAAATTAAATTCATGAGTCATATCATCTAAACCGATAGTAACAACATCCCTTTTGCAATCTATGGTAGCATTAATAGTGTTTAAGAAGGGTCTACCAAATATAATGGGACAAAAGCTATCTTGTGGGGAACCAAGAACAAGAAAATCAGCAGGATATTTAGTTTTCCCACACAAGACTTCAACATCTCTAACAATTCCCATTGGTGAAATAGTATCTCTATTGGCAAGTTTAATTGTGACATCAATATCTTCTATCTCAGCAGGTGTAATATCATGCATGATTTCTTTGTATAAGGAATAAGGTATTGCACTAGCACTAGCACCCATATCACATAAGCCATGATAACAATGATCCCCTATTTTAACAGAAATAACAGCCATGCCTACCACCGGTCTGTTTTCATCTTTAGCACAAGGTTTAGCAATTCTAGCAGTCTCATCAAGGAAATGAATAACATGCCCATCAATATTATCAGACAAGAGATCTTGAACCACAGTTGAAGCTTTAGCATGATCCTTTAACCTAACAGGAAAAGGTGGTTTCTCAACATAAGAAGTAGGAACAATAGGATCATTATAAGTGACAATCTTTTCTTCAACTTTAATAGGTGCAGCTACTTTTACTTCTATGGGAGGATGATATTTAAACCACTTCTCCTTGGGGAGATCAACATAAGTAGCAAAAGATTCACAGAAAGAAGCTACTATCTCAGAGTCAAGTCCATATTTAGTGCTAAATTTACGGAAAACATCGGTATCCATAAAAGATTTAACACAACCAAAACTAGGTGTCATAGCTGACTCCTTACCTTTGTCGAGGTCCCAATCTTCAGAGGTGCGTTTAATTCTTTCCAATAAATCCCATTTGAATTCAATAGTCTTCATCATAAAAGAGCCAGCACAAGAAGTATATGGCATGGTGCGATTGTTATCAGAAAGCTGAGCATAATTTCTTTGAATAATCATTTTTCTTGAGAGCTCATGATTGGGGTATGAATATAACATTGATTTAAGCCTCCCCCAAGCTTGAGCGATGCTTTCTCCTTCGCGAGGCCAAAAATTATATATATAATTGCGATCACGATGAACAAGATGCATAGGATAAAACTTCTGATGAAATTCCAGTTCAATCGTTTGTAGTTCCATGACCCCATATCATCACATAGTCTATACCATGTCGATGCATCTCCCTTCAAAGATAAAGGGAACACCTTCTTCTTAACAACATCTCCGAGTACACCTGCAAGCTTAAATAATCCACAAACTTCATCCACATATATTAGATGCTCATCAGGATGTTTTGTTCCATCTCCTAAAAAGGGATTAGCTAGCAGTTTTTCTATCATACCCGAAGGGATTTCAAAGCAGCCATTTTCATTTTCAGTAGGTTCAGTAGGTTGAGGAGAAACTCTTTGCTCTACTGGTCAGGGTGAAGATACCCCGAACAAGCCCCTCAGAGGATTACTTTCCATAGTAACAAGTGACAGTAAATTTCAACACACTATATAAAGTTTTCCTTACCAAATTCCACCTACCAAAGGCGCTTCACTCCCCGGCAACGGCGCTAGAAAAGAGTCTTGATGACCCACAAGTATAGGGGATCTATCGTAGTCCTTTCGATAAGTAAGTGTGTCGAACCCAACGAGGAGCAGAAGGAAATGATAAGCGGTTTCCAGCAAGGTATTCTCTGCAAGTACTGAAATAAGTGGCAACAGATAGTTTTGTGATAGGATAATTTGTAACGAGCAACAAGTAACAAAAGTAAATAAAGTGCAGCAAGGTGGCCCAATCCTTTTTGTAGCAAAGGACAAGCCTGGACAAACTCTTATATAGAGAAAAGCGCTCCCGAGGACACATGGGAATATCATCAAGCTAGTTTTCATCACGCTCATATGATTCGCGTTCGGTACTTTGATAATTTGGTATGTGGGTGGACCGGTGCTTGGGTACTGTCCTTACTTGGACAAGCATCCCACTTATGATTAACCTCTATTGCAAGCATCCGCAACTACAACAAAAGTATTAAGGTAAACCCAACCATAGCATGAAACATATGGATCCAAATCAGCCCCTTACGAAGCAACACATAAACTAGGGTTTAAGCTTTTGTCACTCTGGCAACCCATCATCGACTTATTACTTCCCAATGCCTTCCTCTAGGCCCAAATAATGGTGAAGTGTCATGTAGTCGACGTTCACATAACACCACTAGAGGAGAGACAACATACATCTCATCAAAATATCGAACGAATACCAAATTCACATGACTACTAATAGAAAGACTTCTCCCATGTCCTTAGGAACAAACGTAACTACTCACAAAGCATAAACATGTTCATAATAAGAGGGGTATTAATATGCATATAGGATCTGAACATATGACCTTCCACCAAATAAACCAACTAGCATCAACTACAAGGAGTAATTAACACTACTAGCAACCCACTAGCACCAATCCCGGACTTGGAGACAAGAATTGGATACAAGAGATGAACTAGGGTTTTGAGAGGAGATGGTGCTGATGAAGATGTTGATGGAGATTGCCCCCTCCCGATGAGAGGAGCGTTGGTGATGACGATGGCGATGATTTCCTCCTCCGGGAGGGAAGTTTCCCAGGCAGAACAGCTCCGCCAGAGCCCTAGATTGGTTCCGCCAAGGTTCCGCCTCGTGGCGGCGGAGTTTTGTCCGAGAAGATGGCTTGTTATTTTTTCCCATCGAAAGACTTCATATAGCAGAAGATGGCCACTGGAGGGCCACCAGAGGGCCCACGAGGTAGGGGGGCACGCCCAGGGGGGTAGGGCACGCCCCCACCATCGTGGGCAGGGTGTGGCCCCCTGGTGAATTTCTTCCACTGAGTATTTTTTATATATTCTAAAAACGTCTTCCGTGAAGTTTCAGGACTTTTGGAGCTGTGCAGAATAGGTCTCTAATATTTGCTCCTTTTCCAGCCCAGAATACCAGCTGCCGGCATTCCCCCTCTTTATGTAAACCTTGTAAAATAAGAGAGAATAGGCATAAGTATTGTGACATAATGTGTAATAACAGCCCATAATGCAATAAATATCGATATAAAATCATGATGCAAAATGGACGTATCACGGGTGCAAGCGAGCTTTGCACACACATAATACTTGGTTTAAACTTGACGAGCCTAGCGTATGCAGATATTGCCTCGGAACATTGAGATCGAAAGGTCGAGCGTGAATCATATTGTAGATATGATCAACATAGTGATGTTCACCATTGAAAGCTACTCCATCTCACATGATGATCGGACATGGTTTAATTGATATGGGTCACGTGATCATTTAGATGACAAGAGGGATGTCTATCTAAGTGGGAGTTCTTAAGTAATATGATTAATTGAACTTAAATTTATCATGAACTTAGTCCTGATAGTATTTGCATATCTATGTTGTAGATCAATTGCTCGTGTATAGCTTCCCCGTTTTATTTTTGATATGTTCCTAGAGAAAAATAAGTTGAAAATGTTAGTAGCAATGATGCGGACTAGCTCTGTGATCTGAGGATTATCCTCATTGTTGCACAGAAGTATTATGTCCTTGATGCACCGCTAGGTGGCAGACCTATTGCAAAAGCAGATGTAGATGTTATGAATGTTTGAAAAAGCTCGGTGTGATGACTACTTGATAGTTTAGTGCACCATGCTTTATGGCTTAGAACCGGGACTTCAAAAACGTTATGAATGCCATAGAGCATACAAGATGTTCCAAGATCTGAAATTGGTATTTCAGACTCATGCCCGAGTCAAGAGGTATGAGACCTCTGACAAGTATTTTGCCTGCAAGATGGAGGAGAATAGCTCAACCAGTGAGCATGTGCTCAGAATGTCTGAGTACTACAATCGCTTGAATCAAGTGGGAGTTCATCTTCCAAATAAGATGGTGATTGACGGAGTTCTCTAGTCACTATCACCAAGTTACTAGAACTTCGTGATGAACTATAATATGCAAGGGATGGTGAAAGCGATTCCCCGAGCTCTTCACGATGCTGAAATAGGCGAAGGTAGAAATCAAGAAAAACATCAAGTGTTGATGGTTTACAAGACCACTAGTTTCAAGTAAAAGGGCAAGGGAAAGAAAGGGAACTTCAAGAAGAATGGCAAGCAAGTTGCCACTCCCACGAACAAGCCCAAAACTAGACCCAAGCTTGAAACTAAGTGCTTCTACTACAAAGGAAATGATCACTGGAAGTGGAACTGCCCCAAATACTTGGCGGATAAGAAGGATGGCAAAGTGAACAAAAGTATATATGATATACATGTTATTGATGTGTAGTTTACTAGTGTTCATAGTAGCCCCTGGGTATTTGATACTGGTTGAGTTGCTATGATTAGTAACTTGAAACAGGAGTTACAAAATGAACATAGACTAGTTGAGGGTGAGGTGATGATGTGTGTTGGAAGTTATTCCAAGGTTGATAAAATCACCATCGCACACTCCCTCTACTTTCGGGATTAGTGTTGAACCTAAATAAATGTTATTTGGTGTTTGCGTTGAGCATGAATATGATTGGATCATGTTTATTGCAATAAGGTTATTCATTTAAGTCACAGAATAATTGTTGTTCTGTTTACATGAATAAAACCTTTAATGGTCATACACCCAATGTGAATGGTTTGTTGAATCTCGATCATTGTGATACACATATTCATAGTATTGAAGCCAAAATATGCAAAGTTAATAATGACAGTGCAACTTATTTGTGGCACCGCCGTTTAGGTCATATTGGTGTAAAGCGCATGAAGAAACACCATGCTGATGGGCTTTTGGAATCACTTGATTATGAATCACTTGATGCTTGCGAACCATGCCTCATGGGCAGGATGACTAAGCCTCCTTTCTCCGGAACAATGGAGCGAGCCACTGACTTATTGGAAATAATACATACTGATGTATGCAGTCTGATGAGTGTTGAGGCTCGCGGCGGGCATCGTTATTTTCTGACCTTCACAGATGATTTGAGTAGATATTGGTATATCTACTTGCTGAAACATAAGTCTGAAACATTTGAAAAGTTCAAAGAATTTTAGAGTGAAGTGGAAAATCATCATAACAAGAAAATAAAATTTCTACGATCTGATCGTGGAGGTGAATATTTGAGTTATGAGTTTGGTCTTCATTTAAAACAATGTGGAATAATTTCACAAATCACGCCACCTGGAATACCACAGCATAATGGTGTGTCCGAACGTTGTAACCGTACTATATTGGATATGGCGCGATCTATGATGTCTCTTACCGATTTACCACTATCGTTTTGGGGTTATGCATTAGAGACAGCTGCATTCACGTTAAATAGGGCACCATCTAGATCCGTTGAGACGACACCATATGAATTGTGTTTTAGCAAGAAACCTAAGTTGTCGTTTCTTAAAGTTTGGGGTTGCAATGCTTATGTGAAAAAGTTTCAGCCTGATAAGCTCAAACCCAAATCGGAGAAGTGCGTCTTCATAGGATACCCAAAATAAACTGTTGGGTACACCTTCTATCATAGATCCGAAGGCAAGATCTTTGTTGCTAAGAGTGGATCCTTTCTAGAGAAGGAGTTTCTCTCAGAAGAAGTGAGTGGGAGGAAAGTAGAACTTGATGAGGTAATTGTATCTTCTCTCGAATTGGAAAGTAGCTCATCACTGAGATCAGTTCCAGTGATGCCTACACCAATTAGTGAGGAAGTTAATGATGATGATCATGAAACTTTAGATCAAGTTAATACCGAACTTCATAGGTTAACCCGAGCACGATCCGCACCAGATTGGTACGATAATCCTGTACTGGAAGTCATGTTACTAAACCATGATGAACTTACGAACTATGAGGAAGCGATGATGAGCCTAGATTTTGCAAAATGGCTTGAGGCCATGAAATCTGAGATGGGATCCATGTATGAGAACAAAGTATGGACTTTGGTGGACTTGCCCAATGATCAGCAAGCCATAGAGAATAAATGGATCTTCAAGAGGAAGATGGACGCTGATAGTAGTGTTACTATCTACAATGCTCGAATTGTCGAAAAACAGTTTTTGACAAGTTCAAGGTGTTGACTACGATGAGATTTTCTCATTCGTAGCGATGCTTAAGTCTGTCTGAATCATGTTAGAAAATTGCCAGATTTTATGAAATCTGGCAAATGGATATCAAAACTACAATCCTTAATGGATTTCTTAAAGAAGAGTTGTATATGATGCAACCAGAAGGTTTTGTCAATCCTAAAGGTGCTAACAAAATGTGCGAGCTCCAGCGATCCATCTATGGACTGGTGCAAGCATCTTGGAGTTGGAATATACGCTTTGATATGTTGATCAAAGCATATAGTTTTATATAGACTTGTGGTGAAGCCTGTATTTACAAGGAAGTGAGTGGGAGCACTACAGCCTTTCTGATAAGTATATGTGAATGACACATTGTTGATCGGAAATGATGTAGAATTTTCTGGAAAGCATAAAGGAGTGTTCAAAAGGAGTTTTTCAAACAAAGACCTCGGTGAAGCTGCTTACATATTGAGCATCAAGATCTATAGAGATAGATTAAGATGCTTGATAAATTTTTTCAATGAGTACATACCTTGACAAGTTGTTTGAACTAGTTAAAAAATTGGACAGTCAAAGAAGGAGTTCTTGCCTGTATTGCAAGGTGTGAAGTTGAGTAAAGATTCAAAACCCGACCACGACAGAAAATAGAAAGAGAATGAAAAGTCATTCTCTATGCCTCAGTCATAGGTTCTATAAAGTATGCTATGTTGTGTACCAGACCTATTGTGTACCTCACCATGAGTTTGGCAAGAGGGTACAATAGTGATCCAGGAGTGGATCACTGAACCGTGGTCAAAATTATCCTTAGTGGAATAAGGAAATATTTCTCGGTTATGGAGGTGACAAAGAGTTCATCGTAAATATTTACGTCGATGCAACCTTTGACACCGATCTGGATGACTCTAAGTCTCGATCTAGATACATATTGAAAGTGGGAGCGATTAGCTAGAGTAGCTCCGTGCAGAGCATTGTAGACATAGAAAATTTGCGAAATACATATGGCTCTGAATGTGGCAGACCCGTTGACTAAACTTCTCTCACAAGCAAAACATGATCACTCGTTGGGTGTTAATCACATAGCGATGTGAACTAGATTATTGACACTAGTAAACCCTTTTGGATATTAGTCACATGAAGATGTGAACTAATCACATAAAGATGTGAACAATTGGTGTGAAATCACATGACGATGTGAACTGTTGGGGAACCTAGTAATTTCAAAAAAATTACTATGCACACGCAAGATCTATCATGGTGATGCATAACAACAAGAGGGAAGAGTGTGTGTACGTACCCTCGTAGACCGAAAGTGGAAGCGTTTATCAACGCGGTTGATGTAGTCCTACACCTTCACGATCCGTCCCGATCAAGTACCAAACGTACAGCACCTCCGCGTTCAGCACATGTTTAGCTCGATGACGTCCTCGCCTTCTTGATCAAGCAAGAGGGGCGAAGTAGTAGATGAGTTCCGGCAGCACGACGGTGTGATGATGGTGTTGGTGAAGAACAATCTCCGCAGGGCTTCGCCTAAGCACTACGAAAACTATGACGGGGGATAAACTAGAGGGGACGGGGTTGCCAGCACACGGCTTGGTGTTTCTTGATGTGTCTTGGGTGCTAGCCCTACCCCTCTATTTATATGTTGAGCCTTGGGGTCGAAACTTGGAGTAAAAGCCTACACAAAGTCGGTTTCACCCGAAAGGCAAGAGTCCTTCTCGGACTCCAGGACCAGACGCCAGGGATCCCGACGTCTGGACCCAGATGCTAGGGACCCTGGCGTCTGGCCCCTGGACTCTCCAAAACTTCCTTTTTCTCTTTCCAAAACCTTGTGGGCTTTCCCATTTGGCCCAAATAAAGTGTTCTCATACCCAAACATTTTGGGAAACATCCAGAACCATCCGGAACCCCTTTCGGTGAATACAGGAACCCTTCCGGAGACCAAACACTATTATCCCATATATCAATCTTTATCTCCGGACCATTCCGGAGTTCCTCGTCATGTCCGTGATCTCATCCGGGCTCCGAACAACATTCGGTCACCAACATACATAACTCATATAGTACTATATCGTCAACGGACATTAAGCGTGCGGACCCTACGGGTTCGAGAACTATGTAGACATGACCGAGACACCTCTCTGGTCAATAACCAATAGTGGAACCTAGATGCCCATATTGGCTCCTACATATTCTACGAAGATCTTTATCGGTCAAACCGCATAACAACATACGTTGTTCCCTTTGTCATCGATATGTTACTTGCCCGAGATTCGATCGTCGATATCTCAATACCTAGTTCAATCTCATTACCGGCAAGTCTCTTTACTCGTTCTGTAATGCAACATCACGTAACTAACCCATTAGTCACATTGCTTGCAAGGCTTATAGTGATGTGCATTACCGAGAGGGCCCAGAGATACCTCTCCGATATACGGAGTGACAAATCCTAATCTTGATCTATGCCAACTCAACAAACACCATCGGAGACACCTGTAGAGCACCTTTATAATCACCGAGCTACGTTGTGATGTTTGGTAGCACACAAAGTGCTCCTCCGTTATTCGGGAGTTGCATGATCTCATAGTCATAGGAGCATGTATAAGTTATGGAGAAAGCAATAACAACAAACTAAACGATCATCGTGCTAAGCTAACGGATGGGTCAAGTCAATCACATCATTCTCTAATGATGTGATCCCGTTTATAAAATGACAACTCTTTGTCCATGGCTAGGAAACTTAACCATCTTTGATTAACGAGCTAGTCAAGTAGAGGCATACTAGTGACGCTATGTTTGTCTATGTATTCACACATGTACTAAGTTTCCGGTTAGTACAATTCTAGCATGAATAATAAACATTTATCATGATATAAGGAAATATAAATAACAACTTTATTATTGCCTCTAGGGCATATTTCCTTCAGTCTCCCACTTGCACTAGAGTCAATAATCTAGATTACATTGTGATGATTCTAACACCCATGGAGTCTTGGTGATGATCATGTTTTGCTCGTGAGAGAGGCTTAGTCAACGGGTCTACAACATTCAGATCCTTATGTATCTTGCAAATCTCTATGTCTCCGTCCTTGACTTGATCGCAGATGGAATTGAAGCGTCTCTTGATGTGCTTGGTTCTCTTGTGAAATTTGGATTCCTTTGCCAAGGCAATTGCACCAGTATTGTCACAAAAGATTTTCATTGGACCCGATGCACTAGGTATGACACCTAGATCGGATATGAACTCCTTCATCCAAACTCCTTCATTTGCTGCTTCCGAAGCAGCTATGTACTCCGCTTCACATGTAGATCCCGCCACGACGCTCTGCTTGGAACTGCACCAACTGACAGCTCCACCATTTAATAAAAATACATATCCGGTTTGTGACTCAGAGTCATTCGGATCAGTGTCAAAGCTTGCATCAATGTAACCGTTTACGGCAAGCTCTTTGTCACCTCCATAAACGAGAAATATATCCTTAGTCCTTTTTAGGTATTTCAAGATGTTCTTGACCGTTGTCTAGTGATCCACTCCTAGATTACTTTGGTACCTCCATACTAAACTGATAACAAGGCACACAACATTGCATACATGATAGAGCCTATGGCCGAAGCATAGGGAACACCTTTCATTTTCTCTCTATCTTCTGCATTGGTCGAGCATTGAGTCTGACTCAACTTCACACCTTGTAACACAGGCAAGAACCCTTTCTTTGCTTGATCCATGTTGAACTTTTTCAAAACTTTATCAAGGTATGTGCTTTGTGGAAGTCCAATTAAGCGTCTTGATCTATCTCTATAGATCTTGATGCCTAATATATAAGCAGCTTCACCGAGGTCTTTCATTGAAAAATTCTTATTCAAGTATCCTTTTATGCTATTCAAAAATTTAGTATCATTTTCGATCAACAATATGTCATCTACATATAATATCAGAAATGCTATAGAGCTCCAACTCACTTTCTTGTAAATACAGGCTTCTCCAAAAGTCTGTATAAAACCATATGCTTTGATCACACTATCAAAGTGTATATTCCAACTCCGAGAGGCTTGCACCAGTACATAAATGGATCGCTGGAGCTTGCACACTTTGTTAGCACCTTTTGGATCAACAAAACCTTCTGGTTGCATCATATACTACTCTTCTTTAAGACACTGTTACGCGTCGGTCCTAAACAAACGGTTTTTACCCCTTTCCGCGACGGCATTTGGAACCGTCGCCAAGTTAGTGCGGGCGATAGGGGGGTCCTTCCCACATGACCCAGAAATTGTTGGGGATATGCCCTCCTGGCACACACGCTTGACAAAATGAGGTTGTGTGCGACCGGCGAGCACTCAAATACAGAAATACGTACAATAGTGCTAAAAAATACAATTATACAGGCAAAATCATTTCTGGTCGTAAGTACATCCCACATAGTCAGTCACCACTAAATGTTTCGGTTTGTATATACATCCCACACAGTCACTACAAGGAAAACTTTTGCGTAAGGTGGCGTAACGCAAACAGTTTTGAAGAGAATGTCGTGTGTGATTGTTCATTGATCCAACACGGTTTATTCCTAGAAACTGTGTGCATTGCCTTAGGTCATCGCCCACGGTGTTTTCTCATTAACCGTTTGCAATAAGAAAACCCAATTAGCAAGCTAATTGGCCAATTTGCAGGCTAATTGGCCTATTATTAATAATCCTTTACTAATCTAATTGACATTCATATTAAGCACATAATATATTCCATTTCCATATTAAGGAAGCATGATTTCATAATTGAAATACATCGGAGTACAACATGATATAGCTTTAGCACTCAGCTACCCCATTACACAACTGCACCAGCAGCAAGTTTCACATGCAACATCTAGAACCTTTCGAAATTAGCATCATAGATGGTACATAGAGAGATGCATCTCATCTAGAAAACTGCTGAAGCGGAAGGCTAATATTGAGCCTTCATTCATGTTGAAGGTCTTTGCAACTTTAGGCCAGTGCCTGTGGATGATTGACCGTCCATCCTTCGACCTCTTCAAGAACACTTCGATATTGAACCGTGGGTGTTGTATGAAAACTTTCCTCGCATCCTGACCACAGATGTGGTTTGAGAGGTAATCATCAGTGAACCCTGAAAACAAGGATGTGCATAAATATCTTCTCTATATTAGAAATGGGGCAAAGGAATAAAAATAGGCAAGGTATAATAGTTAGTACCATCTTGTAAACCTCGGTGCTTCCCATTGTTTCCTTGCAACACATATAAGGTAGTTAGTCATCAGGTTAAGTAAGGGTTCGCATGCTATCAGTAAAATATGTTGATGAAAAAATAAGCACATTGCAGATTCATCAGATTTATTCAAGCCACATGGAAAACCCATTTATCCAAACCAAGCATGATTAAGAACTAGGAAATGTAGCACTTGTATATGTTTCTCATGTATTAAGTGCAGCCAAATTCGATTTATTCCTCACATGGTATACAATAAGAGAATGCAGCCACATCAATTGAACATCGCATTGCAGAATTGAACCAAGCAGTTAACTAAACACCACAACAAATGAACCAAACGTTAACTGAGCACCACATTGCATAATATAACATACTCATAATAGAAGATCAGACATTTAGCCAAACCAAGCATGCTTAACAACTTGGAAATATAGCAATTGTATTTGTTCTCATGTATTTAGTACAGCCAAATTCGATTTATTCCTCACATGGTATACAATAAGAGAATGTAGCCACAACAATTGAACATCGCATTGCAAAATTGAACCAAGCAGTTAACTAAACACCACAACAAATGAACCAAACGTTAACTGAGCACCACATTGCACAATATAACATACTCCTAATAGAAGATCAGACAGTTAACCAAACCAAGCATGCTTAACAACTTGGAAATATAGCAATTATATTTGTTTCTCATGTATTTAGTACAGCCAAATTCGATTTATTCCTCACATGGTATACAATAAGAGAATGCAGCCACAGCAATTGAATATCGCATTGCAGAATTGAACCAAGCAGTTAACTAAACACCACAACAAGTGAACCAAGGCACAACAAATGAACCAAGCAGTTAACTAAACACCAATTGAGCAATATAACATATTCCTAATAGATGATCAGACAGTTAACCAAACCAAGCATACTTAACAACTTGGAAATATTGCACCCTGAAGAATTGAACATCACATTTGCAGAATTGAACAAAACAGTTAATTGAACACTACATTCCAAGACATATAGAACATATACACTATAGCAGAAGATCGCATGGTGAAGTAGATAGCACAATTCACTAGAATTTGTTAAGGAAAGGCAGTAGCTAGCAAAATGAGCATGGGTCCTTATAGTGAGCTAATAAGACAAGCTACTCCTCATTGTCGGAGATATCGATGACGATTGGCTCCTTGGACATGGAAGAGGGCGAGGCCTCCGCATCATGGGTGCCCATGTTGTAGTGGTGAGTTGCCTGAGCCGCTTCGGGCACCAACCCGCTGGCTCTCGAGATGAGGTAAGCACGTGCACGCTAAGAAAACACCTCGTAGTCTTCATCGAAGGCACCGACGGTGGCTTCGAGAAAACGCCACGAACTGTCGTTTAAAACCGCCAACCGCGTCACGACGTTGGCGTGTGAGGCATCAACGATGGCCTCGACGGCGAGGTGCTCCTCCAAGATCTGGGAGTCGGCACGAATGGCAGCCATCGCGACCTCATCCGCATGTGCGGCCACGATTTGCTTCTCCGCTGCCAAATGCTCCTTGAGGTCTTGGCAATACTACGTGCACCATGGCTTAAGCCGACGCTTATTTGGTGGAGGGATCAGTGATTTGGGTGGAAGGTGTCGCGCTCGCGCCGGCGGTCGGGGCATGTAGGTTGTGGAAGGAGGAGGAGGATGGATCGGGTGTGGATTACCTACCTGGATAGGCGAGGCCGAGCAGCGTGAAGGAGGGTCGCCGACGAGGAGGCGACAGTGCTGCAAGTGAGGAGTGCAGGTTTTAACATGGAAAGGAAGGCCGAAAGGAGGGGAAATGTGGCTTTTGGTAAGGGGGAGGAGGCGGGGAGCTAGATTTTCCGCGAAAGCCGAAAATTTGGAATCGCTTCAACCAAAAAACCATCACGCAAAGTGTCATCAGACACGGTCCCTTATTTAGACACGGTCTGAAGATATTTTGTGCTGCATCTCACACGGTTGGTTATAATAAACTGTATGGGATCTACTTGATTTTTCGTCTTGATTTGAGTTACATAATGGGGTCACAGCGGCCATGGACGGTGTTTGAATTGCTAGACCTTTTATCTACAGTGATCATAAAAGAATTGGAATTATTCAGGGTTCGTTTGGACATTTTCATGCATTAAGTGAGTTCTCAATGCATTTATGTGCATAATTCAAATTTGAACTACATGCACATGCTCCAGTGCATATAAATTGGTTGACAAATCAAATCTTTGTCCTTGGGTGCATGCTTAGGTCCCATGCAAGAAACGGGAATGAATGTCAAACACCCTACCACCATCACTCGGCCGCAAACATTGAGATACCTGGTTTTTAAATTCTAGTAAATCCAAAACTCGTCTGAAATTCATGAAACTTGGCATGCTATCATGGAGCGGCATCAACATGGCGTGGTAAAGTGTTTGTCCCATTTGGGGCAGGTTTGGGTATATGCTTCTCACAAACCAGAGCTTCTCACAACAAGCATGATGGTTTCAGTAGGGAACGCCCCAACTTTGGGGACGAAACGATATCCATTGCCTCTAATTGCTTTCAAATTTTTTCTCGTGTAAACATAGAACAATATGAGTGTTGTGTTATTTTTTGATTTTTCGGGGTTCGTTTGGACATTTTTATGCATTAAGTAAGTTTTCAATGCATTTATGTGCATAACTCAAATTTGAACTACATGCACATGCTCCGGTGCATATAAATTGGTTGAAAAATAAAATCTTTGTCCTTGGGTGCATGCTTAGGTCCCATGCAAGAAATGGGAACGAATGTCAAGCACCGTGCCACCGTCACTCGACCACAAACATTGAGATACCTGGTTTTAAAATTCTAGTAAATCCAAAACTCATCTGAAATTCATGAAACTTGGCATGCTATCATGGAGCGGCATCAACATGGCATGGTAAAGTGTTTGTCCCATTTGGGGCAGGTTTGGGTATATGCTTCTCACAAACCAGAGCTTCTCACAACAAGCATGATGGTTTCGGTAGGGAACACCCCAACTTTGGGGACAAAACGATATCCATTGCCTCTAATTGCTTTCAAATTTTTTCTCGTGTCAACATAGAACAAAAGGAGTGTTGTGTTATTTTTTTGATTTTTCGGGGTTCGTTTGGACATTTTTATGCATTAAGTAAGTTTTCAATGCATTTATGTGCATAACTCAAATTTGAACTACATGCACATGCTCCGGTGCATATAAATTGGTTGAAAAATAAAATCTTGGTCCTTGGGTGCATGCTTAGGTCCCATGCAATAAATGGGAATTAATGTCAAGCACCGTGCCACTGTCACTCGGCCGCAAACATTGAGATACCTGGTTTTAAAATTCTAGTAAATCCAAAATTCATCTGAAATTCATGAAACTTGGCATGCTATCATGGAGCGGCATCAACATGCCGTGGTAAAGTTTTTGTCCCATTTGGGGCAGGTTTAGGTATATGCTTCTCACAAACCAGAGATTCTCACAACAAGCATGATGGTTTCGGTAGGGAACGCCCTGACTTTGGGGGCGAAACGACATCCATTGCCTCTTATTGCTTTCAAATTTTTTTCTCGTGTCAACATAGAACATCAGGAGTGTTGTGTTATTTTTTGTGATTTTTCGGGGTTCGTTTGGACATTTTTATGCATTAAGTGAGTTTTTAATGCATTTATGTGCATAATTCAAATTTGAACTACATGCACATGCTCCGGTGCATATAAATTGGTTGAAAATCAAATCTTTGGTCCTTGGGTGCATGCTTAGGTCACATGCAAGAAATGGGAATGAATGTCAAGCACCATGCCACCATCGCTCGGCCGCAAACATTGAGATACCTGGTTTTTAAAATCTAGTAAATCCAAAACTCGTCTAAAATTCATGAAACTTGGCATGCTATCATGGAGTGGCATCAACATGCCGTGGTAAAGTTTTTGTCCCATTTGGGGCAGGTTTGGGTATATGCTTCTCACCAACTAGAGCTTCTCACAACAAGCATGATAATTTTGGCAGGGAACGCCCCAACTTTGGGGGCGAAACGATATCCATTCCCTCTAATTGCTTTCAAAAAAAATCTCGTGTCAACATAGAACAACAGGAGTGTTGTGTTATTTTTTGTGATTTTTCGAGGTTCGTTTGGACATTTTTATGCATTAAGTGAGTTTTCAATGCATTGATGTGCATAATTCAAATTTGAACTACATGCACATGCTCCGATGCATATAAATTGGTTGAAAAAACAAATCTTTAGTCCTTGGGTGCATGCTTAGGTCACATGTAAGAAATGGGAATGAATGTCAAGCACCATGCCACCGTCACTCGGCCGCAAACATTGAGATAACTGGTTTTTAAATTCTAGTAAATCCAAAACTTGTCTGAAATTCATGAAACTTGGCATGCTATCATGGAGCGGCATCAACATGACGTGGTAAAGTTTTTGTGCCATTTGGGGCAGGTTTGGGTATATGCTTCTCACAAACCAGAGCTTCTCACAACAATCATGATGATTTCGGTAGGGAACGCCCTAACTTTGGGGGCGAAATGATATCCATTGCTCTAATTGCTTTCAATTTTTTTTCTCGTGTCAACATAGAACAACAGGAGTGTTGTGTTATTTTTTGTGATTTTTCGGGGTTCGTTTGGACATTTTATGCATTAAGTGAGTTTTCAATGCATGTATGTGCATAATTCAAATTTGAACTACATGCACATGATCCGGTGCATATAAATTGGTTGAAAAATCAAATCTTTGGTCCTTGGGTGCATGCTTAGGTCCCATGCAAGAAATGGGAATGAATGTCAAGCACCGTGCCACTGTCACTCGGCCGCAAATATTGAGATACCTGGTTTTTAAATTCTAGTAAATCCAAAACTTGTCTGAAATTCATGAAACTTGGCATGCTATCATGGAGCGGCATCAACATGTCATGGTAAAGTTTTTGTCCCATTTGGGGCAGGTTTGGGTATATGCTTCTCACAACAAGCATGATGGTTTCGGTAGGGAACGCCCCAACTTTGGGGGCGAAACGACATCCATTGCCTCTTATTGCTTTCAAATTTTTTTCTAGTGTCAACATAGAACAACATGAGTGTTGTGTTATTTTTTGTGATTTCTCGGTGTTCGTTTGGACATTTTTATGCATTAAGTGAGTTTTCAATGCATTTATGTGCATAATTCAAATTTGAACTACATGCACATGCTCCGGTTCATATAAATTGGTTGAAAAATCAAATCTTTGGTCCTTGGGTGCATGCTTAGGTCCGATGCAAGAAATGGGAATGAATATCAAGCACCGTGCCACCGTCACTCGGCCGCAAACATTGAGATACCTAGTTTTTAAATTCTAGTAAATCCAAAACTCATCTGAAATTCATGAAAGTTGGCATGCTATCATGGAGCAGCATCAACATGCCGTGGTAAAGTTTTTGTCCCATTTGGGACAGGTTTGGGTATATGCTTCTCACAAACCAGAGCTTCTCACAACAAGCATGATGGTTTCAGACAGAACACCCGTATGCAAAGTGAGAGCAGGATTTGTGCATCTATTGAACACAAACGGTTCTTTTGGATGACCCATGTGAATCACTAGCAGGGCGGCACAGTACTATTCGATTTGACAGCGGGCGGCACAGTTCCCGATATGGCTTTAATGCAGATGAGGGAGAGGGTAGCAGTTCCCGAAATGTTGAACGGCCAATGATGCATCCTCCTTCAATTAGCATTCTGTGAATGCATGAATGAAGTAATGGATGGACCGGGAAAATAGGCAGCATGATGTGAATGCAACGTTGCACTCATATAAAGGCGCCCCTCCATTCCAATGCATCTACCACATCATACGCACCTAAGCATTTGCCTAAGCACCTACCCTAAAAGGCGCAAAAGTGCCCACTCCAGACCCATGGCGCCGATGCGTGTGAGCAGCCAGCGGCTCTGCCAGATGGTCCACGACGCCGGCCTGTGGCATGGCACCGTGGATCGTCTCCATAAGGTGTTGGTGACTGGCTAGTGGATGGCCGCCGTCGATGTCAGCTACGACTCTTAGTTGGACCAGCTGATCGTTCACAGCACCAACAGGTTCACCGTCGTCAAAAAACTCGCGGACGACATCGCTGTACTCCTCCAGCCCGCGCGCTCGGGCTCCTCATTGCCTGCCACCCTAATCGGCCTCCATGGTCAGAACCTATTTGAAGCATTGGTAGCCCTGCGACTGCCTGCCGACGCCATGAAGAATGTCCACCTGGAGGTCGTGCTCGCCGCGAGGCGCCTCGCCCTGCAAGAAACCGTCGACCTACACATCCATGTGTACGAACGAATCGTGTACATAGGTATCTACAAGGCCAGTGAGGACGCTATGAAGTTGGCCTTCTTCAGCCGGCTGGAAGCCTTGGATGCCTTAGTTGAGAAGCACCTTGACCTCGCCACACAAGCCGCCGCTCCTTAGCTACCAGTCGGTGGCCCGGCCGACGCACTGAGTTGAGGAGGAGGAGGTTGTACGTTGATGGATGCATCTTTCTTTTTGCCTCCTGTAACCACCACTGCGATCGCATCATCGTGGCCTTAATTCTTATTTTGCTATTGCATTCTCATTTCAGTCAATAAAGACATGTGCGATCCTTTTGATCAACACAGACATGTCCGTTCCAGTCTTATTTTGATTGGCTTGAATTAAGGTCCATCCCGCCGTTAGGTGACGCAGCCCGCTGTGCTCGTCGTTAGGCGCCGCGGCGCGCTTGATAACCCACAAGTATAGGGGATCGCAACAGTTTTCGATAAGTAAGAGTGTTGAACCCAACGAGGAGCTAAGGCAGAACAAATATTCCCTCAAGTTCTATCGACCACCGATACAACTCTATGCACGCTTGATGTTCGCTTTACCTAGAACAAGTATGAAACTAGAAGTACTTTGTAGGTGTTGTTGGATAGGTTTGCAATATAATAAAGAGCATGTAAATAAAAAGTAGGGGCTGTTTAGATAAAGACACAACTAAGTTAGGTTTAATAGAGAGCTTGTTGTTACGAGAAAGTTATTTGTCCCTAGGCAATCGATAACTAGACCGGTAATCATTATTGCAATTTTATATGAGCGAGAGGCATAAGCTAACATACTTTCTCTACTTGGGTCATATGCACTTATGATTGGAACTCTAGCAAGCATCCACAACTACTAAAGATCATTAAGGTAAAACCCAACCATAGCATTAAAGTATCAAGTCCTCTTTATCCCATACGCACAACCCCCTTACTCGGGTTTGTGTTTCAGTCAGTCACGCAACCCAATATAAGCGAATCATGAACGTATTGCAACACCCTACAGTGGGGATCCCTCACGCTTGCGGAACACGAAGAGCACCATAGGACATCACCAATAATAAAACATGCAACTCAAATCAATCTTGATCATCAAATAGCCATAGGACAAAACGGATCTACTCAAACATCATAGGATAGCCATACATCATTGGGAAATAATATATAGCATTGAGCACCATGTTTAAGTAGAGATTACAGCGGGTAAGAGAGAGGTTACACCACTGCATAGAGGGGGGCAGAGTTGGTGATGATGGTGGTGAAGTTGTTGGTGAAGATTGTGGTGATGATGATGGCCACGACAGCGTTCTGGCGCCACCAAAAGAGAAGGGGAGAGGGGGCCCCTTCGTCTTCTTCTTCCTTGACCTCCTCCCTAGATGGGAGAAGGGTTTACCCTCTGGTCCTTGGCCTCCATGGCATGGGAGGGGCGAGAGCCCCTCCGAGATTGGATCCGTCTCTTTGTCTCTCTCTCTCTCTCTCTCTCTCTCTCTCTCTCTCTCTCTCTCTCTCTCTCTCTCTCTCTTTCTGTGTTCTGAGATTCTACCCTTTCACCGTTTCTTATATTCCCGGATATCCGTAACTCCGATTGGGCTGAAATTTTAATGCGATCTCTATCAGGATATTAGCTTTCTTGCGGCGAAAGAAGGGCATCAACCGCCTTACGGGGTGGCCACGAGGGTTAGGGGCGCGCCCCCCTCGGGCATCGTCTCGCGTGGATTTTTCTTCCCAAAAATCATATATATTCCAAAACAAATCTCCGTCAGTTTTTATCCCGTTTAGACTCCATTTGATATGGATATTCTGCGAAACAAAAAACATGCAAGAAATAGGAACTGGTACTGGGCACTGGATCAATATGTTAGTCCCAAAAATAGTATAAAAAGTTGCCAAAAGTATATGAAAGTTGTAGAATATTGGCATGGAACAATCAAAAATTATAGATACGACAGAGACGTATCAGCATCCCCAAGCTTAATTCCTGCTCGTCCTCGAGTAGGTAAATGATAAAAATGATAATTTTTGATGTGGAATGCTACCTAGCATAATATTGATCACATATCTAATCATGGAATGAATATTAAGATACGAGTGATTCAAAGCAATAGTCTATCATTTGACATAAAAACAATAATACTTCAAGCCTACTAATAAAGCAATCATGTCTTTTCAAAATAACATGGCCAAAGAAAGTTATCCCTACAAAATCATATAGTCTGGCTATGCTCCATCTTCTTCACACAAATATCACATCATGCACAACCCCGATGACAAGCCAAGCAATTGTTTCATACTTTTGACGTTCTCAGACCTTTTCAACTTTCATGCAATACATGAGTGTGAGCCATGGACATAGCACTATAGGTGGAATAGAATATGATGGTGGAGGTTATGTGGAGAAAAAAAAAGAGAAGATAGTCTCACATCAACTAGGAGTATCAATGGGCTATGGAGATGCCCATCAATTGATGTCAATGTGAGGAGTAGGGATTGCCATGCAACGGATGCACTAAGAGCTATAAGTGTATGAAAGCTCAAACTGAAACTAAGTGGGTGTGCATCCAACTTGATTGCTCATGAAGACCTAGGGCATTTGAGGAAGCCCATCATCGGAATATACAAGCCAAGTTCTATAATGAAAATTCGCACTAGTATATGAAAGTGATAACTCAAGAGACTCTCTATATGAAGAACATGGTGCTACTCTGAAGCACAAGTGTGGTAAAAGGATAGTAACATTGCCCCTTCTCACTTTTTCTCTCATTTTTTATTTTCTCTTTTTTTGGCCTTTCTCTTTTTTTTTCGTCCGAAGTCTCATCCCGACTTGTGGGGGAATCATAGTCTCCATCATCCTTTCCTAACTGGGGCAATGCTCTAATAATGATGATCATCACACTTTTATTTACTTACAACTCAATATTACAATTCAAAACTAGAACAAAGATATGACTCTATATGAATGCCTCCGCCGGTGTACCGGGATGTGCAATGATCTAGCGTAGCAATGACATAAAAAAACGGACAAGCCATGAAAACATCATGCTAGCTATCTTACGATCATGCAAAGCAATATGACAATGAATGCTCAAGTCATGTATATGATGATGATGGAAGTTGCATGGCAATATATCTCGGAATGGCTATGGAAATGCCATGATAGGTAGGTATGGTGGCTGTTTTGAGGAAGATATATGGTGGGTTTAAGGTACCGGCGAAAGTTGTGCGATACTAGAGAGGCAAGCAATGGTGGAAGGGTGAGAGTGCGTATAATCCTGATGTCTACTACACAACCTTCTTCTTGTAGACGTTGTTGGGCCTCCAAGTGCAGAGGTTTGTAGGACAGTAGCAAATTTCCCTCAAGTGGGTGACCTAAGGTTTATCAATCCGTAGGAGGCATAGGATGAAGATGGTCTCTCTCAAGCAACCCTGCAACCAAATAACAAAGAGTCTCTTGTGTCCCCAACATGCCAAATACAATGGTTAATTGTATAGGTGCACTAGTTCGGCGAAGAGATGGTGATACGAGTGGTATATGGATAGTAGATAATAGTTTTTGTAATCTGAAAATATAAAAAAAGCAAGGTAACTAATGATAAAAGTGAGCACAAATAGTATTGCAATGCGTTGAAACAAGGCCTAGGGTTCATACTTTCACTAGTGCAAGTCCTCTCAACAATAATAACATAATTGGATCATATAACTATCCCTCAACATTGTAACGCCCCGAGACCGATGTGCCACGTGTCGTCCAGTTATTCGCTATTGTTGCCTTGTCATTGCTTGCGTGTCATGCATTGCATATCATGTCATCACGTGCATTTCTTTTGCACACATGTTCATCTCATGCATCCGGGCATTTTCCCCGTTGTCCGTTTTGCAATCCGGCGCTCCGTTCTTCTCCGGTGGTCATTTCTACCTTTCTTTCGTGTGCGGGTATTAAACATTTCCGGATTGGAACGAGACTTGCCAAGCGGCCTTGGTTTACTACCGGTAGATCGCCTGTCAAGTTTTGTACCATTTGGACTTCGTTTGATGCTCCAACGGTTAACCGAGGGAAGGGCCTCGTGTGTGTTGCAGCCCAACACCCCTCCAATTTGGCCCAAAACCCACCTAAACCCTCTCCATCATCTCGGTCGTTCGATCACGATCACGTGGCCGAAAACCGCACCTCATTTGGACTCTCCTAGCTCTCTCTACCTATAAATATGTGCCCCTCCCTGAAATTTCGGATCATTTCGCACATGAACCCTGGCCATCTTCCTCCTCGCGCCGCCGGACACGTCCATCCCGCACCGGACATGTCTGCCGGACGCGTCACTCCAGCGAATCAGCGCATGCCACGTCACTCCGCCGCCGCTCCCCTCCACTCGCGTGCCGCCACCTCAGCCTCCCTCTACAGCGCGCCTGCCGCGGCCGACGGAGCCCAGGCGGGGCTCACCCGGCCCGGACCGCCAGCGCCGCCGCCTCGACGCGCCCGTGCCTCGCGCGCCTCTGTACGCCGCCGCCTCCATCGCCGGCGCAGCCGCCCGCCGCCGCCTCTGCCTTACTCCGCCACCGCGCCGCCTTTCTCCACCGTCGCCGGCCGCCGTTGCGCCTCGTCGCGCCGCCGACCTCGGCTTCCGTGCGCGCGCCGCCGCGGAGCACCTCGCCGGCGCCGAGCCCTTCGATGGCGCCCCGCTCTTCCGATCCGGCCACCTCCCCCAACTCCGGCGCCCCAAGCATCTCCGGCGAGCACTGTTCCGACCGCCTCGGTTCGCGTGCCACGAGATCCAGATCCAGATCCATCCCCTCTCGGTTGACTTTCCCTCCTAACCCTAGATTTTTTGCATATGTTCATCGTACCATAACTCCGCATCCGTAGCTCCGTTTTGGTCATATAGCATATCAAAATGTTCGTCTCAGAGAGTACATCATTTCATTCCATTGCATCATTTTCATTTGAGTTCATCTTGATGCCCGAAATGCTGTTGGAAGAGTGCTACTTGAGATAATTGTCAGATCTGTTGCTCCATTTAGCTATTTGTCATTTTTGCCATGATTATTGTGTGCATGATATGCCCATGAGCTCTACATGTGTTTTGTTAAGGGTTTTGCCATCTTTCCATAGGTGCAACCCATGTATTTTTGTGATGTGTGTGGTGACTAGCACAAGCTTGCTAAGTGAGGCACTTGGTAATGCTGATTTCAGGGACTTAGCATTCCACTAAGTCCTTGAGCTGTTTATTTCATATGGCCATATGTTCATGTTGTTTCCTAGTGATCCGTGCCTCTTTTGAGGATGATCAGTAAGGATGTTTTGTTAATCTTGTAGTGCTCTATCCATCCATGTCTTTGTTTGCAATTATGGAGCACCCTAGCTTGAGTCAATCGAGCTCTACTTTTACTATTTCTTAAATCTGGGCAGATTGTCTACTTGTTAGCGATTTTGCCGATGATATTGTAGTTGATCCGTGCATGCCATGGTATTGTTCTTGCCATGTCTAGCTTGTATAATGTGTATTCTTGATGGGTGTATGCTTAGATTGTCATGCCTTGCTCTGTAGTGAGTGCATCGAGCTCGTAAACATGCCTACTTGATACCTGTTTCAGCATGCTCCAGTTTTCACTAAGTCTGAGAACTGATTATGTTTTTGCCATGTTCACATGCTTGCAAATGTATTTTCTGATCCCTTTTGTCTCAAGGTCACTAAGGGACTTTTGTTAAGCTCTTTGAGTAGCTCCATAACATGCTTTACTTTTCCATGTTCAGGTCCTGTAGCATATAGTTTTCATGCTTCGAAGAGTGCTACCTGATCTAAAATTCCAGACAAGTGTTAATTTCACTAAGTCTGAAATCTGTTTGCCATATGCATTTTTTCCATGCTTGTTTGAACCTGTTAATGGATGATTTGGCCGTAGCTCAGTGCTAGTCTTTTGTTAAGCTTCATGAATGGATCCCTTCCATGTATTTTTTTGCCATGTTTGAGTGCTGTAGCATGTTCATCTTGTTGCATTTAGTTGGCTACTTGCTGTAAATCGCAGACCGATGTCATATTTGAATTGCTTGCCATTTCCAAACCGTGACTCCGATTCCGGTGATCTTTATATCGTTTTCAAGTGATTTCCCCTCACCTTTCCAGTGGCACACTTGGATTTCCAAGTTGAGGCCAGGTTCAAGCATTCCTTTGCAAATCATGCATATGCATCGCATACCGCATCCCGCATATCATACCATGTTCATGTGTTGGTTGTTTACTTTGTTGTGTGCTTCTTTTCCGGTGTTTTCTTCTTCGGGTTGGTTCCGATAATGTCGCGTTTGTGAGGATCCGTTCGACTACGTCCGTTTGTCTTCTTCATGGACTCGTTCTTCTTCCTTGCGGGATTTTCAGGCAAGATGATCATACCCTCGAAATCACTTCTATCTTTGCTTGCTAGATGCTCGCTCTTTTGCTATGCCTATGCTGCGATACCTACCACTTGCTTATCATGCCTCCCATATTGTTGAACCAAGCCTCTAACCCACCTTGTCCTAGCAAACAATTGTTTGGCTATGTTACCGCTTTGCTCAGCCCCTCTTATAGCGTTGTTAGTTGCAGGTGAAGATTGAAGTTTGTTCCTTGTTGGAACATGGAGATGTTGTTCCTTGTTGGAACATGTTTACTTGTGGGGATATCACATTATATCTTATTTAATTAATGCATCTATATACTTGGTAAAGGGTTGAAGGCTCGGCCTTATGCCTGGTGTTTTGTTCCACTCTTGCCGCCCTAGTTTCCGTCATATCGGTGTTATGTTCCCGGAATTTGCGTTCCTTACGCGGTTGGGCTATTATGGGAACCCCTTGATAGTTCGCCTTGAGTAAAACTCCTCCAGCAATGCCCAACATTGGTTTTACCATTTGCCACCTAGCCTTTTCTTTTCCCTTGGGAGTCGCGCTCCTGAGGGTCATCATTATTTTACCCCCTCGGGCCAGTGCTCCTCTGAGTGTTGGTCCAAACTAGAGTCCTGTGCAGCGCCCCCTTGGGGAAACTCGAGGTTTGGTTTTAGTTGTATGGAGAGCTCATCTGAGTGTGCCCTGAGAAAGAGATATGTGCAGCTCCTATCGGGATTTGTCGGCACATTCGGGCGGTGTTGCTGGTTTAGTTTTACCCTGTCGAAATGTCTTGTAGAACCGGGATACCGAGTCTGATCAGAATGTCTCGGGAGGAGGTCTATTCCTTCGTTGACCGTGAGAGCTTGTGATGGGCTAAGTTGGGACACCCCTGCAGGGATTTGAACTTTCTAAAGCCGTGCCCGTGGTTATGGGCAGATGGGAATTTGTTAATGTCTGGTTGTAGATAACTTGAACCTTAACTTAATTAAAATGAGTCAACTGCGTGTGTAACTGTGATGGTCTCTTTCCGGCGGAGTCCGGGAAGTGAACACGGTTGTTGGCGTTATGCTTGACGTAGGTTGTTTTAGGATCACTTCTTGATCATAGTTGTTCGACAGTGCTTTTGCTTTCTCTTCTCGCTCTCTTTTGCGAATAGGTTAGCCACCATATTTGCTAGTCGCTTGCTGCAGCTCCACCTCATACCTTTACCTTACCCATGAGCTTAAATAGTCTTGATCATGAGGGTGCGAGATTGCTGAGTCCCCGTGGCTCACAGATACTTCCAAAACCAGTTTGCAGGTGCCGATGAGTCCTTGCAGATAATGCAACCAAGCTCAGGAGGAGCTCGATGAAGATCTTGTCCTTTGTGTTGTTTTGTTCTAGTTGATCAATAGTGGAGCCCAGTTGGGGTCGATCGGGGACCTTGTCGCATTTGGGGTTCTTCTTTTATTTTGGTTCCATAGTCGGACCTTGATTGTACTTGGATGATGTAATGCTTTAATCATGTATTTGTGTGAAGTGGCGATTGTAAGCCAACTATGTATCTCTTTCCCTTATGTATTACATGGGTTGTGTGAAGATTACCTCACTTGCGACATTGCTTTCAATGCAGTTATGCCTCTAAGTCGTGCTTCGACACGTGGGAGATATAGCCGCATCGAGGGCGTTACAAACATGCAACAAAGAGTCACTCCAAAGTCACTAATAGTGGAGAACGAATGAAGAGATTATGGTAGGGTACGAAACCACCTCAAAGTTATTCTTTCCAATCAATCCGTTGGGCTATTCCTATAAGTGTCACAAACAACCCTAGAGTTCGTACTAGAATAACACCTTAAGACACAAATCAACCAAAACCCTAATGTCACCTAGATACTCCAATGTCACCTCAAGTATCCGTGGGTATGATTATACGATATGCATCACACAATCTCAAATTCATCTATTCAACCAACACATAGAACCTCAAAGAGTGCCCCAAAGTTTCTACCGGAGAATGACGACAAAAACGTGTGCCAACCCCTATGCATAGGTTCATGGGCGGAACCCGCAAGTTGATCACCAAAACATACATCAAGTGAATCATGAGATATCCCATTGTCACCACAGATATGCACGACAAGACATACATCAAGTGTTCTCAAATCTTTAAAGACTCAATCCGATAAGATAACTTCAAAGGGGAAACTCAATCCATTACAAGAGAGTAGAGGGGGAGGAGAAATATAAGATCCAACTATAATAGCAAAGCTCGCGATACATCAAGATCGTGCCAAATCAAGAACACGAGAGAGAGAGAGAGATCAAACACATAGCTACTGGTACATACCCTCAGCCCCGAGGGAGAACTACTCCCTCCACGTCATGGAGAGCACCGAGATGATGAAGATGGCCACCGGAGAGGGATTTCCCCCTCTGGCAGGGTGCCAAAACAGGTCTAGATTGGCTTTCGGTGGCTACGGAGGCTTCTGGCGGTGGAACTCTCGATCTATTGTGCTCCCTGATGTTTTAGGGTATATGGAGATATATAGGCGGAAGAAGTACGTTAGGGGAGCCATGAGGGGCCCACGAGGGTGGAGGGCGCGCCCAGGGGGTGGGTGCACCCCCTACCTCGTGGCCTCCTCGAAGCTTCCCTTACGTGGACTCCAAGTCTTCTGGGCTTCTTCTGATCCAAAAATAAGTTCCGTGAAGTTTCAGGTCAATTGGACTCCGTTTGATTTTCCTTTTCTGCGATATTCTAAAACAAGGAAAAAAACAGAAACTCGCACTGGGCTCTGGGTTAATAGGTTAGTCCCAAAAATCATATAAAATAGCATATAAATGCATATAAAACATCCAAGGTTGATAATATAATAGCATGGAACAATAAAAAATTATAGATACGTTGGAGACGTATCAACATCCCCAAGCTTAATTCCTGCTCGTCCTCGAGTAGGTAAATGATAAAAACAGAATTTTTGATGTGGAATGCTACCTAACATATTTATCCATGTAGTTCTCTTTATTGTGGCAAGAATATTCAGATCCATAAGATTCAAGACAAAAGTTTAATATTGACATAAAAACAACAATACTTCAATCGTACTAACTAAGCAATCATGTCTTCTCAAAATAACATGGCCAAAGAAAGCTATCCCTACAAAATCATATAGTCTGTCTATGCTCCATCTTCACCACACAAAATATTTAAATCATGCACAACCCCGATGACAAGCCAAGCAATTGTTTCATACTTTTTATGTTCTCAAACTTTTTCAATCTTCACGCAATACATGAGCGTGAGCCATGGATATAACACTATAGGTGGAATAGAATGGTGGTTGTGGAGAAGACAAAAAGGAGAAGATAGTCTCACATCAACTAGGCATATCAACGTGCTATGGCGATGCCCATTAATAGATATCAATGTGAGTGAGTAGGGATTGCCATGCAACGGATGCACTAGAGCTATAAATGTATGAAAGCTCAACAAAAGAAACTAGTGGGTGTGTATCCAACTCGCTTGCTTAGGAAGACCTAGGGCATTTTGAGGAAGCCCATCATTGGAATATACAAGCCAAGTTCTATAATGAAAGATTCCCACTAGTATATGAAAGTGACAACATAGGAGACTCTCTATCATGAAGATCATGGTGCTACTTTGAAGCACAAGTGTGGTAAAAGGATAGTAGCATTGCCCCTTCTCTCTTTTTCTCTCATTTTTTATTTTTCTATTTGGGCCTTCTCCCTTTTTTATGGCCTCTTTTCTCTTTTTTTATTTGGGCTTCTTTGGCCTCTTTTATTTATTTATTTTCGTCCGGAGTCTCATCCCGACTTGTGGGGGAATCATAGTCTCCATCATCCTTTCCTCACTAGGACAATGCTCTAATAATGATGATCATCACACTTTTATTTACTTACAACTCAAGAATTACAACTCGATTCTTAGAACAAAATACTACTCTATATGAATGCCTCTGGCGGTGTACCGGGATGTGCAATGACTCATGAGTGACATGTATGAAGAATTATGAACGGTGGCTTTGCCACAAATACGATGTCAACTACATGATCATGCAAAGCAATATGACAATTGTGAAGCGTGTCATAATAAACGGAACGGTGGAAAGTTGCATGGCAATATATCTCGGAATGGCTATGGAAATGCCATAATAGGCAGGTATGGTGGCTGTTTTGAGGAAGGTATATGGTACCGGCGAAAGTTGCGCAGTACTAGAGAGGCTAGCAATGGTGGAAGGGTGAGAGTGCGTATAATCCATGGAATCAACATTAGTCATAAAGAACTCACATACCTATTGCAAAAATCTATTAGTTATCGAAACAAAGTACTATGCGCATGCTCCTAGGGGGATAGATTGGTAGGAAAAGGCCATCGCTCGTCCCCGACCGCCACTCATAAGGAAGACAATCAATAAATAAATCATGCTCCGACTTCATCATATAACGGTTCACCATAAGTGCATGCTACGGGAATCACAAACTTTAACACAAGTATCTCTCAAATTCACAACTACTCACTGGCATGAATCTAATATTACCATCCTCATATCTCAAAACAATCATGAAGTATCAAACTTCTCATGGTATTCAGTGCACTTTATATGAAAGTTTTTATTATATCCCTCTTGGATGCCCATCATATTAGGACTAGTTTCATAACCAAAGCAAATTACCATGCTGTTCAGGACTCTCAAAATAATATAAGTGAAGCACGAGAGTTCATCTATTTCTATAAAATAAAACCACCACCGTGGTCTAAAAAGATATAAGTGAAGCACTAGAGCAACAACAAACTACTCCGAAAGATATAAGTGAAGATCAATGAGTAGTCGAATAATTATGCAACTATGTGAAGACTCTCTAACATTTAAGAATTTCAGATATTGGTTTTTTTATTCAAACAGCAAGCAAATCCTAACAAAATAAATTGACACTCCAAGCAAAACACATATCATGTGGCGAATAAAAATATAGCTCCAAGTAAAGTTACCGATGAACGAAGACGAAAGAGGGGATGCCTTCTGGGGCTTCCCCAAGCTTAGGCTTTTGGTTGTCCTTGAATATTACCTTGGGCTGCCTTGGGCATCCCCAAGCTTAGGCTCTTTCCACTCCTTATTCCACAGTCCATCGAATCTTCACCCAAAACTTGAAAACTTCACAACACAAAACTTAACAGAAAACTCGTAAGCTCCGTTAGCGAAAGAAAACAAAACACCACTTCAAGGTACTGTAATTAACTCATTCTTTATTTATATTGGTGTTAAACCTACTGTATTTCAACTCCTATATGGTTTATAAACTATTTTACTAGCCATAGATTCATCAAATAAGCAAACAACACAATGAAAACAGAATCTGTCAAAAATAGAACAGTCTGTAGTAATCTGAATAAAACGTATAATTCTGGAACTCCAAAAATTCTAAAATAAATTGCTGGACCTGAGGAATTTATCTATTAATCATCTGCAAAAATAATTAGCTAAATATCACTCTCCAAATAAAAATGGCAGCAGTTCTCGTGAGCGCTAAAGTTTGTGTTTTTTACAGCAAGATTAACAAGACTTTCCCCAAGTCTTCCCAACGGTTCTACTTGGCACAAACACTAATTAAAACATAAAAAATCAATCATAACAGAGGCCAGATAAATTATTTATTTCTAAACAGGAGCAAAAAGCAAGGAACAAGAATAAGATTGGGTTGCCTCCCAACAAGCGCTATCGTTTAACGCCCCTAGCTCGACATGATTATTTCAATGATGCTCACATAAAAGATAAGAATGTAACATAAAGAGAGCATCATGAAGAATATGACTAGAACATTTAAGCCTAACCCACTTCCTATGCATAGGGATTTTGTGAGCAAACAACTTGTGGGAACAAGAATGAACTTGCATAGGAAGGTAAAACAAGCATAACTTCAAAACTTTAAGCACATAGAGAGGAAACTTGATATTATTGCAATTACTACAAGCATATGTTCCTCCCTCATAATAATTTTCAGTAGCATCATGAATGAATTCAACAATATAACCAGCACCTAAAGCATTCTTTTCATGATCTACAAGCATAGAAATTTTATTACTCTCCACACAAGCAAAATTCTTCTCATGAATAATAGTGGGAGCAAACTCAACAAAATAACTATCATGTGAGGCATAATCTAATTAAAGACTAAAATCATGATGACAAGTTTCATGGATATCATTATTCTTTATAGCATACAAGTCATCACAATAATCATCATAGATAGCAACTTTGTTCTCATAATCAATTGGAACCTCTTCCAAAATAGTGGAATCATCACTAAATAAAGTCATGACCTCTCCAAATCCACTTTTATCAATATAATCATCATAAATAGGAGGCATGCTTTCATCATAATAATTTTGCTCATCAAAACTTGGGGGAAAATATCATCTTCATTAAACATAGCTTCCCCAAGCTTGTGGCTTTGCATATCATTAGCATCATGGATATTCGAGGAATTCACACTAACAACATTGCAATCATGCTCATCATTCAAATATTTAGTACCAAACATTTTAATGCATTCTTCTTCTAACACTTTGGCACAATTTTCCTTTCCATCATACTCACGAAAGATATTAAAAAGGTGAAGCGTATGAGCCTCGATTGCAAGATCTAAAGATATACCTTCAAGCACTCACCTCCCCGGCAACGGTGCCAGAAAAGAGCTTGATGTCTACTATACAACCTTCTTCTTGTAGACGTTGTTGGGCCTCCAAGTACAGAGGTTTGTAAGACAGTAGCAAATTTCCCTCAAGTGGATGAACTAAGGTTTATCAATCCGCAGGAGGCGTAGGATGAAGATGGTCTCTCTCAAGCAACCCTGCAACCAAATAACAAAGAGTCTCTTGTGTCCCCAACACGCCCAATACAATGGTTAATTGTATAGGTGCACTAGTTCGGCGAAGAGATGGTGATACGAGTGGTATATGGATAGTAGATAATAGTTTTTATAATCTGAAAAATATAAAAACAGCAAGGTAACTAATGATAAAAGTGAGCACAAACGGTATTGCAATGCGTTGAAACAAGGCCTAGGGTTCATACTTTCACTAGTGCAAGTCCTCTCAACAATAATAACATAATTGGATCATATAACTATCCCTCAACATGCAACAAAGAGTCACTCCAAAGTCACTAATAGTGGAGAACGAACGAAGATATTATGGTAGGGTACGAAACCACCTCAAAGTTATTCTTTCCAATCAATCCGTTGGGCTATTCCTATAAGTGTCACAAACAGCCCTAGAGTTCGTACTAGAATGACACCTTAAGACACAAATCAACCAAAACCCTAATGTCACCTAGATACTCCAATGTCACCTCAAGTATCTGTGGGTATGATTATACGATATGCATCACACAATCTCAGATTCATCTATTCAACCAACACATAGAATCTCAAAGAGTGCCCCAAAGTTTCTACCGGAGAATCACGACGAAAACGTGTACCAACCCCTATGCATAGGTTCATGGGCGGAACCTGGAAGTTGATCACCAAAACATACATCAAGTGAATCACGTGATATCCCATTGTCACCACAGATATGCACGGCAAGACATACATCAAGTGTTCTCAAATCTTTAAAGACTCAATCCGATAAGATAACTTCAAAGAGGAAACTCAATCCATTACAAGAGAGTAGAGGGGGGGGGGGAAACATAAGATCCAACTATAGTAGCAAAGCTCGCGATACATCAAGATCGTGCCAAATCAAGAACACGAGAGAGAGAGAGATCAAACACATAGCTACTGGTACATACCCTCAGCCCCGAGGGAGAACTACTCCCTCCTCGTCATGGAGAGCACCGGGATGATGAAGATGGCCACCGGAGAGGGATTGCACCCTCCGGCAGGGTGCCGGAACGGGTCTAGATTGGCTTTCGGTGGCTACGGAGGCTTCTGGTGGCGGAACTCCCGAACTATTGTGCTCCCTGATGTTTTTAGGGTATATGGAGATATATAGGCGGAAGAAGTACGTCAGGGGAGCCACGAGGGGCCCACGAGGGTGGAGGGCGCGCCCAGGGGGGTGGGCGCGCCCCCTACCTCGTGGCCTCCTTGAAGCTTCCCTTACATGGGCTCCAAGTCTTCTGGGCTTCTTCTGATCCAAAAATAAGTTCCGTGAAGTTTCAGGTCAATTGGACTCCGTTTGATTTTCCTTTTCTGTGATATTCTAAACCAAGGAAAAAATAGAAACTGGCATTGGGCTCTGGGTTAATAGGTTAGTCCCAAAAATCATATAAAATAGCATATAAATGCATATAAAACATCCAAGGTTGATAATATAATAGCATGGAACAATCAAAAATTATAGATATGTTGGAGACGTATCAAATCCATGGACTCAACATTAGTCATAAAGAACTCACATACTTATTGCAGCTATCGAAATAAAGTACTACGCGCATGCTCCTAGGGGGATATATTGGTAGGAAAAGATCATCACTCGTCCCCGACCGCCACTCATAAGGAAGACAATCAATAAATACCTCATGCTCCAACTTTGTTACATAACGGTTCACCATACGTGCATGCTATGGGAATCACAAACCTCAACACAAGTATTTCTACTAATCCACAACAACCCACTAGCATGACTCTAATATCACCATCTTTATATCGCAAAACTATTGCAAGGAATCAAACATATCATATTCAGTGATCTACAAGTTTTATGTAGGATTTTATGACTAACCATGTGAATGACCAGTTCCTGTCATCTCTCTAAATAGATATAAGTGAAGCAAGAGAGTTTAATTATTTCTACAAAAGATATGCCCACGCTCTAGCAAATATAAGTGAAGCAAAATAACATTCTACAAAGGGCGGTTTTCTATGTAAAGAGAAACAGGCAATCCAAACTTCAAATGATATAAGTGAAGCACATGAAGCATTCTATAAATCCATACTCAAAAGATATAAGTGAAGTGCATAGAGCATTCTATAAATCAACCAAGGACTATCTCATACCAGCATGGTGCATAAAAGAAAAATGAAAACTAAATGCAAAAGACGCTCCAAGATTGCACATATCACATGAACGAAACGAATCCGAAAACATACCGATACTTGTTGAAGAAAGATGGGATGCCTTCCGGGGCATCCCCAAGCTTAGACACTTGAGTCTCCTTGAATATTTACTTGGGGTGCCTCGGGCATCCCCAAGCTTGAGCTCTTGCCTCTCTTCCTTCTTCTCACATCGAGACCTTCTCGATCTTCGAACACTTCATCCACACAAAACTTCAACAGAAAACTCGGTAAGATCTGTTAGTATAATAAAGCAAATCAGTACTCTAAGTACTGTTGCAAACCAATTCATATTTTGTTTTTGCATTATAGCTACTGTAGTATAACTTTTACATGGCTTAATCCACTAATATAATTTGATAGTTTCATCAAAACAAGCAAACTATGCATCAAAAACAGAATCTGTCTAAAACAGCACAGTCTGTAATAATCTGAACATTCACCATACTTATGATACTTTAAAAATTCTACAAAAATTAGGAAAAATAAAAAATTGTATAGAAAGACATTGCAAAAAGAATCAGAACCATTTGACGTTCCAGCTAAAAATGTAAAATCGCGCACTACAGCCAAAGTTTCTGTCCTGCACTGTACAAACCATCAAGCAAATGTAAACATCCTAAAGGCAAACCTTGGCACATTATTTTTTTAATACAATGGAATTGTAGAAGGGTATAATTATTTTTGTTGAAAAGTTTCTGTAATCAAGATTCACAAAGTTGCTGTGAGCATGAACAAAGTTCAAGGAGCTCTCCCACTTCAACAATGCTTGTCTTTCTCACTTTCACTTTCCTTTTTGAAAAAGTTTTGGGTTCCCCTCTTTATTTTTGTTGTTTTTAAACTATATGAAAGCACTCAACAGAAATAAATGACTCTCTAGAACTTCCGGGTTGTCTCCCTGGCAGCGCTTTCTTTAAATCCATTAAGCTAGGCATATAGTGCTCAAGTAATGGATCCACCCGGATCCCAAGGTATATCAAAGCCAATTTTAATTAACAATGATTTGTAATTTAGTAGTGACGACAAAGTAACATATATCATGCAACAATGAAGTCTAACTCTCTTCCTATGCATCGGCATGTCATAAAAGAACAATTCATGCACACAAAGTAAAGGCCAATGCATAGTATAAATAGTTTCTTGCAATTTTATCGTGTGGGAAACATAGAGAGGTGGAGATATAGTTCATCTATCATAATAATTGCAAGTAGGAGCAGCAAGCACATGCATATTATATTCATCAAAATCATCATGTGTAATAGTAAGACGCAACCCGTCAATATAATCCTTAATAAGGGTAAACTTCTCCGATATAGTGTAGTTGGGAGAATTCAAAAAGATAATAGGACTATCATGCGTGGGTGCAATAGCAACAATTTCATGTTTAACATAAGGAACTATAGCAAGTTCATCTTCATAAGCATAATTCACATTGGCATCTTGGCCACAAGCATAGCAAGCATCATCAAAAAGGGATATTTCAAAAGAATCAACGGGATCATAGCAATTATCATAGCATTCATCCTTCGGTAAGCACGAAGGGGAATTAAACAATGTATGAGTTGAACAGTTACTCTCATTAGAAGGTGGGCACGGGTGATCAATCCGCTTTTCCTTCTTTTGTTCTTCACTCTCTTCCTCATCTTTTTCATCCAATGAGCTCACAGTTTCATCAACTTCTTCTTCCATAGATTCCTGCAAAATATTAGTCTCTTCTTGGACAACGGAGACTTTCTCAATAAGTGCATTAATATCGGAATTGTATTCATAATTCTCATAGCAATATTTAAGGGTAGCTAAATTTTCAGGTCTATAAACCGAATCATCAAAATCTTCAAACTCTTTAAACATAGATTCAATTTCATAAGCATCCATAAAAGCAACAAATTCTTCTATTTGCTCCACATCATAATAATCATATATACCATTAGCATAAGAAGCTATGGTTTTATTATCATTAAGTTCACATAAAAAGGGAAGGTGTGGAGCCTTCATCCTAGAGCAACAAGTATAATCATATCTCAAGCATAGTTGCCTAGCATACCAATTCAATATATGAATTTGATCCCATAATAGTTTCCCTTTTTGTGTCAAGCGGTAATCCCTAAAGTATTCACGTTGATCCAATGTTACTCCCATTACATAATTGAATGGGGTTTTCTCAGGATTATTAACGTAGTACATAATATCTTTCACATAACCAGCATCGAGGGTTTTAGGAGGTTCCCCATCTCCATGCATAGCAAGTACACCTAATTTTTTGGTATTTCGTGTTCCATATCCATAACTAAAGATAAAGAACAACTAAGAACAGCAAATAGAAATTACTTGGTGATAAACCAAACAAGCACACACGGGAATATTCACCCCACGCTATTGCTCCCCGGCAACGGCGCCAGAAAAAGGTCTTGATAACCCACAAGTATAGGGGATCACAACAGTTTTTGATAAGTAAGAGTGTCGAACCCAACGAGGAGCTAAAGGCAGAACAAATATTCCCTCAAGTTCTATCGACCATCGATACAACTCTACGCACGCTTGATGTTCTCTTTACCTAGAACAAGTATGAAACTAGAAGTACTTTGTAGGTGTTGTTGGATAGGTTTGCAAGATAATAAAGAGCATGTAAATAAAAAGTAGGGGCTGTTTAGATAAAGACACAACTAAGTTAGGTTTAATAGATAGCTTGTTGTTACGAGAAAGTTATTTGTCCCTAGGCAATCAATAACTAGACCGGTAATCATTATTGCAATTTTATATGAGGGAGAGGCATCAGCTAACATACTTTCTCTACTTGGATCATATACACTTATGATTGGAACTCTAGCAAGCATCTGCAACTACTAAAGATCATTAAGGTAAAACCCAACCATAGCATTAAAGTATCAAGTCATCTTTATCCCATACGCAACAACCCCCTTACTCGGGTTTGTGTTTCAGTCACTCACGCAACCCACTATAAGAGAATCATGAACGTATTGCAACACCCTACAACAGGGATCCCTCACGCTTGCGCGACATGGAGAGCACCATAGGACAACACCAATAATAAAACATGCAACTCAAATCAATCTTGATCATCAAATAGCCCATAGGACAAAACAGATCTACTCAAACATCATAGGATAGCCATACATCATTGGGAAATAATATATAGCGTTGAGCACCATGTTTAAGTAGAGATTACAGTGGGTAAGAGAGAGGTTACACCGTTGCATAGAGGGGGGGGGGAGAGTTGGTGATGATGGTGGTGAAGTTGTTGGTGAAGATTGCGGTGATGATGATGGCCACGGCAGTGTTCCGGCGCCACCGGAAGAGAAGGGGAGAGGGGGCCCCTTCGTATTCTTCTTCCTTGACCTCCTCCCTAGATGGGAGAAGGGTTTCCCCTCTGGTCCTTGGCCTCCATGGCATGGGAGGGGCGAGAGCCCCTCCGAGATTGGATATGTCTCTCTGTCTCTCTCTCTCTTTCTGCGTTCTGAGATTCTACCCTTTCACCGTTTCTTATATTCCCAGATATCCGTAACTCCGATTGGGCTGAAATTTTAACATGATCTCTATCCGGATATTAGCTTTCTTGTGGTGAAAGAAGGGCATCAACCGCCTTACCGGGTGGCCACGAGGGTCAGGGGCGCGCCCCCTGACTCGTGGCCCCCTCGGGCATTGTCTCGCGTGGATTTTTCTTCCCAAAAATCATATATATTCCAAAAAAAATCTCCGTCAGTTTTTATCCCGTTTGGACTCTGTTTGAGATATTCTGCGAAACAAAAAACATGCAACAAACAGGAACTGGCACTGGGCACTGGATCAATATGTTAGTCCCAAAAATTGTATAAAAAGTTGCCAAACGTATATGAAAATTGTAGAATATTGGCATGGAACAATAAAAAATTATAGATACGACGGAGACGTATCAGTGCTCTGCTCGCGTCCGTTGGCGCGCTCTGCTCGCGTCCGTCGGTGCGCTCGGCTTGTGGACATCTTTTCCTTGCGTGTTCAACTGCTATATGCATATATATATGGTTGCTCGCCATTGAGGCGATCGCGGAGCGCTCTGCTCGCGTCCCTCCGCGCGCGCTCTGCCAACGGTTGGACATGTGCACGATCACGTCGGGGGCCCCGTATGCATGCAGTTGCGCTGCGCACGTTGCCACGTGATGCAGTTACGTGCGGCACACTGGAGTTACGCGCTGCAAATTAGAACTTCCATCTGGGCCTGCCGATATTCCTGGCCGTCCGGCTTCCCCTTTAATTCCCTTGGACATTATAACCTTATCTCTTCAACCATTCGATCGCGCCCCACAACACAACAAGCACACCCACGAAGACACATAGAGAGGGGATGTCCGGCGGCGCTCCAATGGAGTTCGGCGAGCATAGAGTGGAGACCCACGCGAGGGAGACGGATCTCTCGATGTTGTACACCATCCACCCGGCCGTGGTGGACGACTACATCAACAGCGTTGAGCAGTTGCTTGCTGGAGACAAGTACAAGGTGGTCGGCATTGACCTCAAGTACACCGCCAGTCGTCCTGGCATAGATCAGAAGGTTGCCATCGCCCAGTTGTGCGTGCGCCATCATGTCCTCATCTACCACTACTGCATGGCCACAGAGCCTTGCGACTATTTCAACAGGTTTGTCCACAGCACTGACTACAAGTTCACCATGGTGGATACCACCAACGATGTAAAAGCGCTCAGTGTTACGGGCTTGGCCTGCAAGAACCTTGTCGAAATCCATGACCACTACACGGTCTGGGGTAGCATGAAGAAGGACTCCCTGGTCGAACTCGCCTCAGCCATCATCGACCCCTACTACGAAAAGATGAAGCAGGATGCCCGGAGAACAAGTCCCGTATCCTGGCACGGGGCCTGGATGCGGCAACTGGATGAACCTCACCTCAGGTTTGCGGCCCAGATCGTGTACACATGCTACGAGATGCACATGAGGATCGTTGACATGAGGAAGTCCCTCGTTACCCAAATCGACGAGCCCGGATCGAGCCACAAGCAGAGCAAGTAGCGTCACAAGAAGTAGATGGTAATTAGATGATCGTTTATGCTAGTTAATCATGCATGTAATATATAATTTACTTTATTGGTGTGTGGAAATGTCATGTGTGTAGTAGCCACCTATGTAATTATGCATGTAATAGTTTACTTTGGTGTGTGCAAATGCCATGGTTGTAGTAGCCACCTATGTAAGTGGATGTTTAATTTGGTTATGCAAGCATGTCCTTATAAGTGTGTGTATATATATGTTGTTGTTCTGTATGCAATCCCATCGCACAACACACAAGTCTTATTAGCAGCAACCGTCTGTGTTCTTATCGGTCTACAGACACATTTCTGATTACAGACGTGTTTGCCGTGTATCACACACATCTTGCTAAGTTGAACCGTTTCTGTTCTCATGTCTCAACGCAAACAGTTCATATGAGTGAACCGCATGCCGTATATCGCACACACCTTTGATCTGGCTGACCGTTTCTTTTGTGTTGCCTAATCACAAACAGTTCATCCGAGTGAACCGTGTGCTGTGTATCGCACACACCTCCATCTGGCTGCCTGTTTCTTTTGTTCCTCCTCATCGCAAACAGTTCATTGAACTGAATTGTATGCCCTTCATCGCACACGCAACTAAAACCTGAACCGTGTTTGTGAAGGAAATATGCCCTAGAGGCAATAATAAAGTTATTATTTATTTCCTTATATCATGATAAATGTTTATTATTCATGCTAGAATTGTATTAACCGAAAACATAATACATGTGTGAATACATAGACAAACTTAGTGTCACTAGTATGCCTCTACTTGACTAGCTCATTAATCAAAGATGGTTATGTTTCCTGACCATGAACAAAGTGTTGTTATTTGATTAACGAGGTCACATCATTAGTTGAATGATCTGATTGACATGACCCATTCCATTAGCTTAGCACCCGATCGTTTAGTATGTTGCTATTGCTTTCTTCATGACTTATACATGTTCCTATAACTATGAGATTATGCAACTCCCGTTTACCGGAGGAACACTTTGGGTACTACCAAACGTCACAACGTAACTGGGTGATTATAAAGGAGTACTACAGGTGTCTCCAAAGGTACATGTTGGGTTGGCGTATTTCGAGATTAGGATTTGTCACTCCGATTGTCGGAGAGGTATCTCTGGGCCCTCTCGGTAATGCACATCACATAAGCCTTGCAAGCATTACAACTAATATGTTAGTTGTGAGATGATGTATTACGGAACGAGTAAAGAGACTTGCCGGTAACGAGATTGAACTAGGTATTGGATACCGACGATCGAATCTCGGGCAAGTAACATACCGATGACAAAGGGAACAACGTATGTTGTTATGCGGTCTGACCGATAAAGATCTTCGTAGAATATGTAGGAGCCAATATGGGCATCCAGGTCCCGCTATTGGTTATTGACCGGAGACGTGTCTCGGTCATGTCTACATTGTTCTCGAACCCGTAGGGTCCGCACGCTTAAGGTTACGATGACAGTTATATTATGAGTTTATGCATTTTGATGTACCGAAGGTTGTTCGGAGTCCCGGATGTGATCACGGACATGACGAGGAGTCTCGAAATGGTCGAGACGTAAAGATTGATATATTGGAAGCCTATGTTTGGATATCGGAAGTGTTCCGGGTGAAATCGGGATTTTACCGGAGTACCGGGAGGTTACCGGAACCCCCCGGGAGCTATATGGGCCTTAGTGGGCTTTAGTGGAAAGGAGAAAGGGGCAGCCCAAGGTGGCTGTGCGCCTCCCCCCTTCCCCTAGTCCTATTAGGACTAGGAGAGGTGGCCGGCCCCCTCTCTCTCTTTCCCCCCTCAAGGAATCCTATTCCAACTAGGATTGGGGGGGGGGAATCCTACTCCCAGAGGGAGTAGGACTCTCCTGGCGCGCCCTCCCTTGGCCGGCCAGCCTCCCCCCTCTAGTCCTTTATATACAGAGGCAGGGCACCCCAAAGAACACACAAGTTGATCCACGTGATCTATTCCTTAGCCGTGTGCGGCGCCCCCAGCCACCATAGTCCTCGATAATACTGTAGCGGAGTTTAGGCGAAGCCCTGCTGCTGTAGTACATCAAGATCGTCACCACGCCGTCGTGCTGACGGAACTCTTCCCCGACACTTTGCTGGATCGGAGTCCGGGGATCGTCATCGAGCTGAACGTGTGCTCGAACTCGGAGGTGCCGTAGTTTCGGTGCTTGATCGGTTGGATCGTGAAGACGTACGACTACTTCCTCTACGTTGTGTCAACGCTTCCGCAGTCGGTCTGCGTGGGTACGTAGACAACACTCTCCCCTCTCGTTGCTATGCATCACCATGATCTTGCGTGTGCGTAGGAATTTTTTTGAAATTACTACGAAACCCAACAGTGGCATCCGAGCCTAGGTTATTTATGTTGATGTTATATGCACGAGTAGAACACAAGTGAGTTGTGGGCGATATAAGTCATACTGCCTACCAGCATGTCATACTTTGGTTCGGCGGCATTGTTGGACGAGACGACCCGGACCAACATTACGCGTACGCTTACGCGAGACCGGTTCCCCCGACGTGCTTTGCACATAGGTGGCTTGCGGGCGACTGTCTCTCCAACTTTAGTTGAACCAAGTGTGGCTACGCCCGGTCCTTGCGAAGGTTAAAACGGAGTCTATTTGACAAACTATCGTTGTGGTTTTGATGCGTAGGTGAGATTGGTTCTTGCTTAAGCCCGTAGCAGCCACGTAAAACTTGCAACAACAAAGTAGAGGACGTCTAACTTGTTTTTGCAGGGCATGTTGTGATGTGATATGGTCAAGGCATGATGCTGAATTTTATTGTATGAGATGATCATGTTTTGTAACCGAGTTATCGGCAACTGGCAGGAGCCATATGGTTGTCGCTTTATTGTATGCAATGCAATCGCGATGTAATGCTTTACTTTATTACTAAACGGTAGTGATAGTCGTGGAAGCATAAGATTGGCGAGACGACAACGATGCTACGATGGAGATCAAGGTGTCGCGCCGGTGACGATGGTGATCATGACGGTGCTTCGGAGATGGAGATCACAAGCACAAGATGATGATGGCCATATCATATCACTTATATTGATTGCATGTGATGTTTATCTTTTTATGCATCTTATCTTGCTTTGATTGACGGTAGCATTATAAGATGATCTCTCACTAAATTATCAAGAAGTGTTCTCCCTGAGTATGCACCGTTGCCAAAGTTCGTCGTGCCCAGACACCACGTGATGATCGGGTGTGATAAGCTCTACGTCCATCTACAACGGGTGCAAGACAGTTTTGCACACGCAGAATACTCAGGTTAAACTTGACGAGCCTAGCATATGCAGATATGGCCTCGGAACACGGAGACCGAAAGGTCGAGCGTGAATCATATAGTAGATATGATCAACATAACGATGTTCACCATTGAAAACTACTCCATCTCACGTGATGATCGGTTATGGTTTAGTTGATTTGGATCACGTGATCACTTAGAGGATTAGAGGGATGTCTATCTAAGTGGGAGTTCTTAAGTAATTTGATTAATTGAACTTAAACTTATCATGAACTTAGTACCTGATAGTATCTTGCTTGTTTATGTTGATTGTAGATAGATGGCTCGTGCTGTTGTTCCGTTGAATTTTAATGCGTTCCTTGAGAAAGCAAAGTTGAAAGATGATGGTAGCAATTATACGGACTGGGTCCGTAACTTGAGGATTATCCTCATTGCTGCTCAGAAGAATTACGTCCTGGAAGCACCGCTAGGTGCCAGGCCTGCTGCTGGAGCAACACCAGATGTTATGAACGTCTGGCAGAGCAAAGCTGATGACTACTCGATAGTTCAGTGTGCCATGCTTTACGGCTTAGAATCGGGACTTCAACGACGTTTTGAACGTCATGGAGCATATGAGATGTTCCAGGAGTTGAAGTTAATATTTCAAGCAAATGCCCGGATTGAGAGATATGAAGTCTCCAATAAGTTCTATAGCTGCAAGATGGAGGAGAACAGTTCTGTCAGTGAGCATATACTCAAAATGTCTGGGTATAATAATCACTTGATTCAATTGGGAGTTAATCTTCCGGATGATTGCGTCATTGACAGAATTCTCCAATCACTGCCACCAAGCTACAAGAGCTTCGTGATGAACTATAATATGCAAGGGATGAACAAGACTATTCCCGAGCTCTTCGCAATGCTGAAAGCTGCGGAGGTAGAAATCAAGAAGGAGCATCAAGTGTTGATGGTTAACAAGACCACTAGTTTCAAGAAAAAGGGCAAAGGGAAGAAGAAGGGGAACTTCAAGAAGAACAGCAAGCAAGTTGCTGCTCAGGAGAAGAAACCCAAGTCTGGACCTAAGCCTGAAACTGAGTGCTTCTACTGCAAGCAGACTGGTCACTGGAAGCGGAACTGCCCCAAGTATTTGGCGGATAAGAAGGATGGCAAGGTGAACAAAGGTATATGTGATATACATGTTATTGATGTGTACCTTACTAGAGCTCGCAGTAGCACCTGGGTATTTGATACTGGTTCTGTTGCTAATATTTGCAACTCGAAACAGGGACTACGGATTAAGCGAACACTGGCGAAGGACGAGGTGACGATGCGCGTGGGAAACGGTTCCAAAGTCGATGTGATCGCGGTCGGCACGCTACCTCTACATCTACCTTCGGGATTAGTATTAGACCTAAATAATTGTTATTTGGTGCCAGCGTTGAGCATGAACATTATATCTGGATCTTGTTTAATGCGAGACGGTTATTCATTTAAATCAGAGAATAATGGTTGTTCTATTTATATGAGTAATATCTTTTATGGTCATGCACCCTTGAAGAGTGGTCTATTCTTATTGAATCTCGATAGTAGTAATACACATATTCATAATGTTGAAGCCAAAAGATGCAGAGTTGATAATGAAAGTGCAACTTATTTGTGGCACTGTCGTTTAGGTCATATCGGTGTAAAGCGCATGAAGAAACTCCATACTGATGGACTTTTGGAACCACTTGATTATGAATCACTTGGTACTTGCGAACCGTGCCTCATGGGCAAGATGACTAAAACACCGTTCTCCGGTACTATGGAGAGAGCAACAGATTTGTTGGAAATCATACATACCGATGTATGTGGTCCGATGAATATTGAGGCTCGTGGCGGATATCGTTATTTTCTCACCTTCACAGATGATTTAAGCAGATATGGGTATATCTACTTAATGAAACATAAGTCTGAAACATTTGAAAAGTTCAAAGAATTTCAGAGTGAAGTTGAAAATCATCGTAACAAGAAAATAAAGTTTCTACGATCTGATCGTGGAGGAGAATATTTGAGTTACGAGTTTGGTGTACATTTGAAAAACTGTGGAATAGTTTCGCAACTCACGCCACCCGGAACACCACAGCGTAATGGTGTGTCCGAACGTCGTAATCGTACTTTACTAGATATGGTGCGATCTATGATGTCTCTTACAGATTTACCGCTATCGTTTTGGGGTTATGCTTTAGAGACGGCCGCATTCACGTTAAATAGGGCACCATCAAAATCCGTTGAGACGACACCTTATGAACTATGGTTTGGCAAGAAACCAAAGTTGTCGTTTCTTAAAGTTTGGGGCTGCGATGCTTATGTGAAAAAGCTTCAACCTGATAAGCTCGAACCCAAATCGGAGAAATGTGTCTTCATAGGATACCCAAAGGAGACTGTTGGGTACACCTTCTATCACAGATCCGAAGGCAAGACATTCGTTGCTAAGAATGGATCCTTTCTAGAGAAGGAGTTTCTCTCGAAAGAAGTGAGTGGGAGGAAAGTAGAACTTGACGAGGTAACTGTACCTGCTCCCTTACTGGAAAGTAGTACATCACAGAAAACTGTTTCAGTGACACCTACACCAGTTAGTGAGGAAGCTAATGATAATGATCATGAAACTTCAGATCAAGATACTACTGAACCTCGTAGATCAACCAGAGTAAGATCCGCACCAGAGTGGTACGGTAATCCTGTTCTGGAAGTCATGCTACTAGATCATGATGAACCTACGAACTATGAAGAAGCGATGGTGAGCCCAGATTCCGCAAAGTGGCTTGAAGCCATGAAATCTGAGATGGGATCCATGTATGAGAACAAAGTATGGACTTTGGTTGACTTGCCCGATGATCGGCAAGCAATTGAGAATAAATGGATCTTCAAGAAGAAGACTGACGCTGATGGTAATGTTACTGTCTACAAAGCTCGACTTGTCGCGAAAGGTTTTCGACAAGTTCAAGGGGTTGACTACGATGAGACTTTCTCACCTGTAGCGATGCTTAAGTCTGTCCGAATCATGTTAGCGATTGCCGCATTTTATGATTATGAAATTTGGCAGATGGATGTCAAAACTGCATTCCTGAATGGATTTCTGGAAGAAGAGTTGTATATGATGCAACCGGAAGGTTTTGTCGATCCAAAGGGAGCTAACAAAGTGTGCAAGCTCCAGCGATCCATTTATGGACTGGTGCAAGCCTCTCGGAGTTGGAATAAACGCTTTGATAGTGTGATCAAAGCATTTGGTTTTATACAGACTTTCGGAGAAGCCTGTATTTACAAGAAAGTGAGTGGGAGCTCTGTAGCATTTCTGATATTATATGTGGATGACATATTACTAATTGGAAATGATATAGAATTTCTGGATAGCATAAAGGGATACTTGAATAAGAGTTTTTCAATGAAAGACCTCGGTGAAGCTGCTTACATATTAGGCATTAAGATCTATAGAGATAGATCAAGACGCTTAATTGGACTTTCACAAAGCACATACCTTGACAAAGTTTTGAAGAAGTTCAAAATGGATCAAGCAAAGAAAGGGTTCTTGCCTGTGTTACAAGGTGTGAAGTTGAGTAAGACTCAATGCCCGACCACTGCAGAAGATAGAGAGAAAATGAAAGATGTTCCCTATGCTTCAGCCATAGGCTCTATCATGTATGCAATGCTGTGTACCAGACCTGATGTGTGCCTTGCTATAAGTTTAGCAGGGAGGTACCAAAGTAATCCAGGAGTGGATCACTGGACAGCGGTCAAGAACATCCTGAAATACCTGAAAAGGACTAAGGATATGTTTCTCGTATATGGAGGTGACAAAGAGCTCACCGTAAAAGGTTACGTTGATGCAAGCTTTGACACTGATCCGGACGATTCTAAATCGCAAACCGGATACGTGTTTACATTAAACGGTGGAGCTGTCAGTTGGTGCAGTTCTAAACAAAGCGTCGTAGCGGGATCTACATGTGAAGCGGAGTACATAGCTGCTTCGGAAGCAGCGAACGAAGGAGTCTGGATGAAGGAGTTCATATCCGATCTAGGTGTCATACCTAGTGCATCGGGTCCAATGAAAATCTTTTGTGACAATACTGGTGCAATTGCCTTGGCAAAGGAATCCAGATTTCACAAAAGGACCAAGCACATCAAGAGACGCTTCAACTCCATCCGGGATCTAGTCCAGGTGGGAGACATAGAGATTTGCAAGATACATACGGATCTGAATGTTGCAGACCCGTTGACTAAGCCTCTTCCACGAGCAAAACATGATCAGCACCAAGGCTCCATGGGTGTTAGAATCATTACAGTGTAATCTAGATTATTGACTCTAGTGCAAGTGGGAGACTGAAGGAAATATGCCCTAGAGGCAATAATAAAGTTATTATTTATTTCCTTATATCATGATAAATGTTTATTATTCATGCTAGAATTGTATTAACCGGAAACATAATACATGTGTGAATACATAGACAAACTTAGTGTCACTAGTATGCCTCTACTTGACTAGCTCGTTAATCAAAGATGGTTATGTTTCCTGACCATGAACAAAGTGTTGTTATTTGATTAACGAGGTCACATCATTAGTTGAATGATCTGATTGACATGACCCATTCCATTAGCTTAGCACCCGATCGTTTAGTATGTTGCTATTGCTTTCTTCATGACTTATACATGTTCCTATAACTATGAGATTATGCAACTCCCGTTTACCGGAGGAACACTTTGGGTACTACCAAACGTCACAACGTAACTGGGTGATTATAAAGGAGTACTACAGGTGTCTCCAAAGGTACATGTTGGGTTGGCGTATTTCGAGATTAGGATTTGTCACTCCGATTGTCGGAGAGGTATCTCTGGGCCCTCTCGGTAATGCACATCACATAAGCCTTGCAAGCATTACAACTAATATGTTAGTTGTGAGATGATGTATTACGGAACGAGTAAAGAGACTTGCCGGTAACGAGATTGAACTAGGTATTGGATACCGACGATCGAATCTCGGGCAAGTAACATACCGATGACAAAGGGAACAACGTATGTTGTTATGCGGTCTGACCGATAAAGATCTTCGTAGAATATGTAGGAGCCAATATGGGCATCCAGGTCCCGCTATTGGTTATTGACCGGAGACGTGTCTCGGTCATGTCTACATTGTTCTCGAACCCGTAGGGTCCGCACGCTTAAGGTTACGATGACAGTTATATTATGAGTTTATGCATTTTGATGTACCGAAGGTTGTTCGGAGTCCCGGATGTGATCACGGACATGACGAGGAGTCTCGAAATGGTCGAGACGTAAAGATTGATATATTGGAAGCCTATGTTTGGATATCGGAAGTGTTCCGGGTGAAATCGGGATTTTACCGGAGTACCGGGAGGTTACCGGAACCCCCCGGGAGCTATATGGGCCTTAGTGGGCTTTAGTGGAAAGGAGAAAGGGGCAGCCCAAGGTGGCTGTGCGCCTCCCCCTTCCCCTAGTCCTATTAGGACTAGGAGAGGTGGCCGGCCCCCTCTCTCTCTTTCCCCCCTCAAGGAATCCTATTCCAACTAGGATTGGGGGGGAGTCCTACTCCCAGAGGCAGTAGGACTCTCCTGGCGCGCCCTCCCTTGGCCGGCCAGCCTCCCCCCCTCTAGTCCTTTATATACAGAGGCAGGGCACCCCAAAGAACACACAAGTTGATCCACGTGATCTATTCCTTAGCCGTGTGCGGCGCCCCCAGCCACCATAGTCCTCGATAATACTGTAGCGGAGTTTAGGCGAAGCCCTGCTGCTGTAGTACATCAAGATCGTCACCACACCGTCGCGCTGACGGAACTCTTCCTCGACACTTTGCTGGATCGGAGTCCGGGGATCGTCATCGAGATGAACGTGTGCTCGAACTCGGAGGTGCCGTAGTTTCGGTGCTTGATCGGTTGGATCGTGAAGACGTACGACTACTTCCTCTATGTTGTGTCAACGCTTCCGCAGTCGGTCTGCGTGGGTACGTAGACAACACTCTCCCCTCTCGTTGCTATGCATCACCATGATCTTGCGTGTGCGTAGGAATTTTTTTGAAATTACTACGAAACCCAACAGTTTGATGCATCCGTCATCGCAAATGTTTTACAAATTTCTGACGGTTTTCATACAGCACCGTTTGCAATTATGGCATCGCACACAGTTTCTCACAGGGTCTCTGATCATAGTGTCATGTTAGCAGCATCCTGTAGTAGTGATATATCCATTAAGGAATGCAGTTTTGACATCCATTTGCTAAATTTCATAATCATAAAATGTGGCAATTTCTAACATGATTCGGACGGACTTAAGCATCACTACGGGTGAGAAGGTCTCATCGTAGTCAACTCCTTGAACTTGTCGAAAACCTTTTGCAACAAGTCGAGCTTTGTAGATAGCAACATTACCGTCAGCGTCTGTCTTCTTCTTGAAGATGCATTTATTCTCTATGGCTTGCCGATCAATGGGAAAGTCAACCGTAGTCCACACTTTGTTCTCATACATGGATCCCATCTCAGATTTCATGGCCTCAAGCCATTTTGCGGAATCTGGGCTCATCATCGCTTCCTTATAGTTCATAGGTTTGTCATGGTCAAGTAACATGACTTCCAGAACAGGATTACCGTACCACTCTAGTGCGGATCTTACTCTGGTTGACCTACGAGGTTTGGTAGTAACTTGATCGAAAGTTTCATGATCATCATCATTAGCTTCCTCACTTACTGGTGTAGGAATCACTGGAACTGATTTCAGTGATAAACTACTCTCCAATAAGGGAGTAGGTACAATTACCTCATCAAGTTCTACTTTCCTCTCACTCACTTCTTTCGAGAGAAACTCGTTCTGTAGAAAGGATCCACTCTTAGCAACGAATATCTTGCCTTCGGATCTGTGATAGAAGGTGTACCCAATAGTTTCCTTTGGGTATCCTATGAGACACATTTCTCCGATTTAGGTCCGAGCTTATCAGGTTGAAGCTTTTTCACATAAGCATAGCAGCCCCAAACTTTAAGAAACGATAACTTGGATTTCTTGCTAAACAACAGTTCATAAGGTGTTGTCTCAACATATTTTGATGGTGCCCTGTTTAACATGAATGCAACTGTCTCTAAAGCATAACCCCAAAACAATAGCGGCAAATCAGTGAGAGACATCATAGATCGCACCATATCTAATAATGTGCGGCTACGACATTCGGATACACCATTACATTGTGGTATTCTAGGTGGCGTGAGTTGCGAAACTATTATGAATTGTTTCAAATGAAGACCAAACTCATAACTCAAATATTCACCTCCACGATCAGATCGTAGAAACTTAATTTTCTTGTTACAATGATTTTCCACTTCACTCTCAAATTCTTTGAACTTTTCAAATGTTTCAGACTTATGTTTCATTAAGTAGATATACCCATATCTGCTCAAATCATCTGTGAAGGTAAGAAAATAACAATACCCGCCACGAGCATCAACACTCATCGGACCTCATACATCAGTATGTATTATTTCCAACAATTCTGTTGCTCGCTCCATTGTTCCGAAGAACAGAGTCTTAGTCATCTTGCCCATGAGGCATGGTTCGCAAGAATCAAGTGATTCCAAAAGCCCATCAGCATGGAGTTTCTTCATGCACTTTACACCAATGTGACCTAAACGGCAGTGCCACAAATAAGTTGCACTATCATTATCAACTCTGCATCTTTTGGCTTCAATACTATGAACATGTGTATCACTACTATCAAGATTTAGTAAAAGTAGACCACTCATCAAGGGTGCATGACCATAAAAGATATTACTCGTATAAGTAGAACAACCATTATTCTATGATTTAAATGAATAACCGTCTCACATCAAACAAGATCCAGATATAATGGTCATGCTCAATGCTGGCACCAAATAACAATTATTTAGGTTTAAAACTAACCCCGAAGGTAGATGTAGAGGTAGTGTGCCGACGGTGATGACATCGACTTTGAAACCATTTCCCACGCGCATCGTCACCTCATGCTTAGCCAATCTTCGCTTAATCCGTAGCCCCTATTTCGAGTTGCAAATTTTAGCAACTGAACCAGTATCAAATACCCAGGCACTACTGCGAGCATTAGTAAGGTACATGATACGTCTCCAACGTATCTATAATTTTTAATTGCTCCATGTTATTATATTATCTGTTTTGGATGTTTAATGGGCTTTAATATACCTTTTTATATTATTTTTGGGACTAACCTACTAACCAAAGGCCTAGTGCAAATTGCTGTTTTTGCCTATTTCAGTGTTTCACAGAAAAGGAATATCAGACGTAATGAAACCTTCAGGAGAGTTGTTTTTGGAACAAACGTGATCCAGGAGACTTGGAGTCTACGTCAAGAAAGAAGCGAGGAGGCCAAGAGGCAAGGAGGCACGCCCACGGGGGGTAGGCATGCCCCCCACCCTCGTGGGCCCCTCGCAGCTCCACCAACGTACTTCTTCCTCCTATATGTACCCACATACCCCGAAAACATCCAGGAGCACCACAAAACCTTATTTCCACCGCCGCAACCTTCAGTACCTGTGAGATCCCATCTTGGGGCCTTTTCCGGTGCTCCGCCGGAGGGGGACCGATCACGGAGGGCTTCTACATCAACACCATAGCCTCTCCGGTGATGTGTGAGTAGTTTACCATACACCTTCGGGTCCATAGTTATTAGCTAGATGGCTTCTTCTCTCCCTTTGGATCTCAATACAAAGTTCTCCTCAATTCTCTTAGAGATCTATTCGATGTAATTCTTTTTGCGGTGTGTTTGTCGAGATCCGATGAATTGTGGGTTTATGATCAAGATTATCTATGAAAAATATTTGATTCTTCTCTGAAATCTCTTATGCATGATTTAAATATCTTTGCAAGTCTCTTCGAATTATCAGTTTGGTTTGGCCTACTAGATTGATATTTCTTGCAATGGGAGAAGTGCTTAGCTTTGGGTTCAATCTTGCGGTGTCCTTTCCCAGTGACAACAGGGGCAGCAAGGCACGTATTGTATTGTTGCCATCGAGGATAAAAAGATGGGGTTTATATCATATTGCTTGAGTTTATCCCTCTACATCATCTCATCTTGCCTAATGCGTTACTCTGTTCTTATGAATACTCTAGATGCATGCTGGATAGCGGTCGATGTTTGGAGTAATAGTAGTAGATGTAGAATCGTTTCGGTCTACTTGTCGCGGACATGATGCCTATATACATGATCATGCCTAGATATTCTCATAACTATGCGCTTTTCTATCAATTGCTCGACAATAAGTTGTTCACCCACCGTAGAATTTGCTATCTTGAGAGAAGCCACTAGTGAAACCTGTGGCCCTGGGTCTATCTTTCATCACATTATTTTCCTATCATTTTGCTATTTCTATTTTGCAATCTTTATTTTCCAATATATACAACAAAAATACCAAAAATATTTATCTTATTATCTCTATCAGATCTCACTTTCGTAAGTGACCCTGAAGGGATTGACAACCCCTTTATCGCGTTGGTTGCGAGGTTCTTATTTGTTTGTGCAGGTACTAGGGGCCTTGTGTGTTACCTCCTACTGGATTGATACCCTGGTTCTCAAAACTGAGGGAAATAGTTACGCTACTGTGCTGCATCACCCTTTCCTCTTCAAGGGAAAAGCAACACAAGCTCAAGAGGTAGCAAGAAGGATTTCTGGCGCTGTTGCCGGGGATGTTTACACCAAGTCAAGTCAAGCATTGATCTCCCACCAATGTGTAGATTTCTGGCGCCGATACCAAGTACCCATCACAAACTCTTATCCCTCACATTACATTATTTGCCATTTGCCTCTCGTTTTCCTCTCCCCCACTTCACCCTTGCCGTTTTATTTGCCCTCTTTCCCGTCTGCCTCTTTTTGCTTGCTTTTTATTTGCTTGCGTATTGGATTGTTTACCGCAATGGCTTTAACAAGAAGCGTTGATCCTCACCTTAGAAGGCTGGAAGAAATTGAAAACAACGTTAGAAGTTTTATGTCCTTGCAATTTGAGCATAATAATTTCTTCAGAAATGAGCTTAAAGAGCAAAAAGGTTTTATGGAGTACATGAATAAAGATATCGATGATATGTATAAGGAATTTTATGGTTTGAAAGCTCAGTTTGCTCATCTTGAAAAATTAATAGCCCAAATTTCGGATAAGCAGACCACCTTAGTTAATAAGATGGCCGCCAAACCAGAAGACTTAGATGATAATAAGGATGAAGATCTAAAAGTGATTGATGTGTCCCCTATTAAATCTTTGTTTTTCAATATGAATCTTGATAATGATGGGACTGGAGATGAGTCAACTTTAGTTAAAAGGCGTCCCAATAATTCGGAGTTTTTAGATCTTGATGCAGAAGTTAATAAAAGTGGGATTGAAGAGGTCAAAACTTTACATAGCAATGAAACCACTATTTTGGATTTCAAGGGATTTAATTATGATAATTGCTCTTTGATAGATTGTAGTGACCCTATGTCAAACGGTCAAGTCTCTGTGCTTCAGTGTCATCCCTTGATCGGTAATGCTGACACACACAGTACTCGAAGGATTTATAACAGAGTAGCAATCACACACTTATTACATCGAATGTCTCAAGAGAGAACTTAATACAGTAAATATGGATTAAGGCCATCTAATACGATAACAGCGGAAGGCTTGAAAGGTAAAGTGAGTCCATCAACTCCAACGTCATAGCTGAGTGCATGACAAACGACCTATCACGTCTTACTCCTCGTCTGAAAAGTCTGCAACATAATACGTTAAAACCCGAAAACGGGTCAGCACATGGAATATGCTGGCAATGTAACACAGTAGAGCAATTAATAGACAAATGCTAACACTATATGCATATATGGCTGGTGGAGGCTCTATGGTTATATGATTTTTGCGAAAAACTAATTTTTTCCTACAACAAAGGAATAAATTTTTATTTAACTATCATGGTAGTTGAAACATTGAGAATGGTACCCCCATCTCAATCCCAATTAAAAGTAATTATCAACCCAACAAATTAGTTTAGAGTGATGAGATACAGTAGGATAATGCAAGTACTAGATACTCAAGTTGTCCATAACAGGGGACACGACTAACCATGATTAGTTTATACACTCTACAGAGGTTTGTGAACTTTTCCCCACAAGACTCGATCTCCTCCGTTGAATTTATCGCACTACGTGGTGTTTGAGAAATGGATGACCGAGACACAGTCTTTCAGAAGCATTAACTCTTTACTCCGAGTGAACAGTTATGATACGACCATTTTGCATCATGCTTTTATATCGATATTTATTGCATTATGGGCTGTTATTAAACATTATGTCACAATACTTATGCCTATTCTCTCTTATTTTACAAGGTTTGCATAAAGAGGGAGAATGCCGACAGCTGGGATTCTGGGCTGGAAAAGGAGCAAATATTAGAGACCTATTCTACACAGCTCCAAAAGTCCTGAAACTTCACGGAAGACGTTTTCAGAATATATAAAAAATATTCAGCGGAAGAAGTTCACCAGGGGGCCACACCCTGCCCAGGAGGGTGGGGGCGTGCCCTACCCTCCTGGGCACGCCCCCTACCTCGTGGGCCCCCCTGGTGGCCCTCCGGTGGCCATCTTCTGCTATATGAAGTCTTTCGATGGAAAAAAATTAAGAAGCCATCTTCTCGGACGAAACTCCGCTGCCACGAGGCGGAACCTTGGCGGAACCAATCTAGGGCTCTGGCAGAGCTGTTCTGCCGGGGAAACTTCCCTCCCGGAGGGGGAAATCATCGCCATCATCATCACCAACGCTCCTCTCATCGGGAGAGGGCAATCTCCATCAACATCTTCATCAGCACCATCTCCTCTCAAAACCCTAGTTCATCTCTTGTATCCTATTCTTGTCTCCAAGTCCGGTATTGGTACTAGTAGGTTGCTAGTAGTGTTAATTACTCCTTGTAGTTGATGCTAGTTGGTTTAATTGGTGGAAGATCATATGTTCAGATCCTATATGCATATTAATACCCCTCTGATTATGAACATGCTTATGCTTTCTGAGTAGTTACGTTTGTTCCTGAGGACATGGGAGAAGTCTTGCTATTAGTAGTCATGTGAATTTGGTATTCATTCGATATTTTGACGAGATGTATGTTGTCTCTCCTCTAGTGGTGTTATGTGAACGTCGACTACATGACACTTCACCATTATTTGGGCCTAGAGGAAGGCATTGGGAAGTAATAAGTAGATGATTGGTTGCTAGAGTGACAGAAGCTTAAACCCTAGTTTATGCGTTGCTTCGTAAGGGGCTGATTTGGATCCACATGTTTCATGCTATGGTTAGGTTTACCTTAATACTTTTGTTGTAGTTGCGGATGCTTGCAATAGAGGTTAATCATAAGTGGGATGCTTGTCCAAGTAAGGATAGCACCCAAGCACCGGTCCACCCACATAACAAATTATCAAAGTACCGAACGCGAATCATATGAGCGTGATGAAAACTAGCTTGACGATATTCCCATGTGTTCTCGGGAGCGCTTTTCTCTATATAAGAGTTTGTCCAGGCTTGTCCTTTGCTACAAAAAGGATTGGTCCACCTTGCTGCACTTTATTTACTTTTGTTACTTGTTGCTCGTTACAAATTATCCTATCACAAAACTATTTGTTACCACTTATTTCAGTACTTGCAGAGAATACCTTGTTGGAAACCGCTTATCATTTCCCTCTGCTCCTCGTTGGGTTCGACACTCTTACTTATCTAAAGGACTATGATAGATCCCCTATACTTGTGGGTCATCAAGACTCTTTTCTGGCGCCGTTGCCGGGTAGTGAAGCGCCTTTGGTAGGTGGAATTTGATAAGGAAAAATTTATATAGTGTGCTGAAATTTAGTGTCACTTGTTACTATGGAAAGTAATCCTCGGAGGGGCTTGTTCGGGGTATCTTCACCCCGACCAGTAGAGCAAAGAGTTGCTCCTCAACCTACTGAACCTACTGAAAATGAAAATGTCTGCTTTGAAATTCCTTCGGGTATGATAGAAAAGCTGCTAGGTAATCCTTTTTTAGGAGATGGAACAAAGCATCCTAATGAGCATCTAATATATGTGGATGAAGTTTGTGGATTATTTAAGCTTGCAGGTGTACCCGGAGATGTTGTTAAGAAGAAGGTCTTCCCTTTATCTTTGAAGGGAGATGCATCGACATGGTATAGGCTATGTGATGATATGGGGTCTTGGAATTACAAATGATTGAAATTGGAATTTCATTAGAAGTTTTATCTTATGCATCTTGTTCATTGTGATCGCAATTATATATATAATTTTTGGCCTCGCAAAGGAGAAAGCATCGCTCAAGCTTGGGGGAGGCTTAAATCAATGTTATATTCATGCCCCAATCATGAGCTCTCAAGAGAAATGATTATTCAAAAATTTTATGCTCGGCTTTGTGATAGCAATCGCACCATGCTTGATACTTCTTGTGTTGGCTCTTTTATGATGAATACTATTGAATTCAAATGGGATTTATTGGAAAGAATTAAATGCAACTTTGAAGATTGGGATCTCGACAAAGGTAAGGAGTTAGGTATGACACCTAGATTTGATTGTGTTAAATCTTTTATGGATACCGATGTTTTCCGTAAATTTAGCACTAAATATGGACTTGACTATGAGATAGTAGCTTCTTTCTGTGAATCTTTTGCTACTTATGTTGATCTCCCCAGGGAGAAGTGGTTTAAATATCATCCTCCCATAGAAGTAAAAGTAGCTGCACCTATTAAAGTTGAAGAAAAGATTGTCACTTATAATGATCCTATTGTTCCTACTTATGTTGAGAAACCACATTTTCCCGTTAGGATAAAGGATCATGCTAAAGCTTCAACCGTGGTTCGTAAAAGCAATATTAAAACTTATACACCTCATGAGCAAATTAAAGTCGAACCTGATATTGCTATTGTTAAAGATCTCTTGTCTGATAATATTGATGGGCATGTTATTCATTTCCTTGACGAGACTGCTATAATTGCTAAACCTTGTGCTGAAGATAAAAATAGACCTGTGGTAGGCATGCCTGTTATTTCTGTTAAAATAGGAGATCATTGTTATCATGGCTTATGTGATATGTGTGCTAGTGCTAGTGCAATACCTTATTCCTTATACAAAGAAATTATGCATGATATTGCACCTACTGAGGTAGAAGATATTGATGTCACAATTAAACTTGCCAATAGAGATACTATTTCACCAATGGGCATTGTTAGAGATGTTGAAGTCTTGTGTGGGAAAACTAAATATCCTACTGATTTTCTTGTTCTTAGTTCCCCACAAGATAGCTTTTGTCCCATTATATTTGGTAGACCCTTCATGAACACTGTTAATGCTACCATAGATTGCAAAAGGGATGTTGTTACTATCGGTTTAGATGATATGACTCATGAATTTAATTTCTCTAAATTTAGTAGACAACACTATGAAGAAGAATTACCTAGTAAGGATGAAATTATTGGTCTTGCTTCTATTGCCGTACCTCCTAATGATCCTTTAGAACAATATTTGCTAGACCATGAAAATGACATGTTTATGAATGAAAGAAGGGAAATAGATGAAGTATTCTTTAAACAGGAACCTATTCTGAAACACAATTTGCCTGTTGAAATCCTAGGGGATCCTCCTCCACCCAAGGGTGATCCCGTGTTTGAGCTTAAACCGTTACCTAATACTCTTAAATATGCTTATCTTGATGAGAAAAAGATATATCCTATTATTATTTGTGCTAACCTTTCAGAGCATGAGGAAGAGAGATTATTGAAAACTCTGAAGAAGCACCGTGCTACTATTGGGTATACTCTTGATGATCTTAAGGGCATTAGTCCCTCTCTATGTCAACATAAAATTAATTTGGAAGAAGATGCTAAACCAGTTCGTGATCATCAACGACTGCTGAATCCTAAAATGAAAGAAGTGGTAAGAAAAGAAATACTAAAGCTCCTTGAGGCAGGTATAATTTATCCCGTTGCTGATAGTCAGTGGGTAAGTCCTGTCCATTGTGTCCCTAAGAAGGGAGGTATTACTGTCGTTCCTAATGATAAAGATGAATTGATTCCTCAAAGAATTATTACATGTTATAGGATGGTAACTGATTTCCGGAAATTAAATAAGGCCACTCAAAAGGATCATTACCCCTTACCTTTTATCGATCAAATGCTAGAAAGATTATCCAAACATACACATTTTTGCTTTCTAGATGGTTATTTTGATTTCTCTCAAATACCTGTGTCAGCCAAAGATCAATCAAATACTACTTTTACTTGCCCTTTTGGTACTTTTTCTTATAGACGTATGCCTTTTGGTTTATGTAATGCACCTGCTTCCTTTCAGAGATGCATGATGGCTATATTCTCTGACTTTTGTGAAAAGATTTGCGAGGTTTTCATGGATGATTTCTCTGTCTATGGATCTTCTTTTGATGATTGCTTGAGCAACCTTGATCGAGTTTTGCAGAGATGTGAAGAAACTAATCTTGTCTTGAATTGGGAAAAGTGCCACTTTATGGTTAATGAAGGTATTGTCTTGGGGCATAAAGTTTCTGAAAGAGGTATTGAAGTTGATAAAGCCAAGGTTGATGCTATTGAAAAGATGCCATGCCCCAAGGACATCAAAGGTATAAGAAGTTTCCTTGGTCACGCCGGATTTTATAGGAGGTTCATTAAGGACTTCTCAAAAATTTCTTGGCCTCTGACTAACTTATTACAAAAAGATATACCATTTGTCTTTGATGATGATTGTGTAGAAGCATTTGAAATACTTAAGAAAGCATTGATCTCTGCACCTATTGTTCAGCCACCTGATTGGAATTTACCCTTTGAAATTATGTGCGATGCTAGTGATTATGCTGTATGTGCTGTTCTAGGGCAAAGAGTTGATAAGAAATTAAATGTTATTCAATATGCTAGTAAAACCCTAGACAATGCTCAAAGAAATTATGCTACTACTGAAAAAGAATTCTTAGCAGTTGTATTTGCTTGTGATAAGTTCATACCTTATATTGTTGATTCTAAAGTAACTATTCACACCGATCATGCTGCTATTAAATATCTTATGGAAAAGAAAGATGCTAAACCTGGACTTATTATATGGGTTCTCTTGCTACAAGAATTTGACTTACATATCGTTGATAGAAAGGGAGCTGAGAACCCCGTTGTAGACAACTTGTCTAGGTTAGAAAATGTGCTTGATGACCCACTTCCTATTGATGATAGCTTTCCTGATGAGCAATTAATGTCATAAATGCTTCTCATACTGCTCCATGGTATTCTGATTATGCTAATTACATTGTTACTAAGTTTATGCCACCTAGTTTCACATACCAGCAAAAGAAAAAGTTCTTCTATGATTTGAGGCATTACTTTTGGGATGACCCACATCTTTATAAAGAAGGAGTAGATGGTGTTATTAGACGTTGTGTACCTGAGCATGAACAGGAACAGATCCTATGCAAGTGTCACTCCGAAGCTTATGGAGGATACCATGCTGGAGATAGAACTGCACATAAGGTATTGCAATCCGGTTTTTATTGGCCTACTCTCTTCAAGGATGCCCGTAAGTTTGTCTTATCTTGTGATGAATGTCATAGAATTGGTAATGTTAGTAGACGTCAAGAAATGCCTATGAATTATTCACTCGTTATTGAACCATTTGATGTTTGGGGCTTTGACTATATGGGACCTTTTCCTTCCTCTAATGGATATACACATATTTTAGTTGCTGTTGATTACGTTACTAAGTGGGTAGAAGCTATTCCAACTAGTAGTGTTGATCATAACACTTCTATTAAAATGCTTAAAGAAGTTATTTTTCCAAGATTTGGAGTCCCTAGATATTTAATGACTGATGGTGGTTCACATTTTATTCATGGTGCTTTCCGTAAAATGCTTGCTAAATATGATGTTAATCATAGAATTGCATCTCCTTATCACCCACAGTCTAGTGGTCAAGTAGAATTGAGCAATAGAGAACTCAAATTAATTTTGCAAAAGACTGTTAATAGATCTAGAAAGAATTGGTCCAAGAAACTTGATGATGCATTATGGGCCTATAGAACTGCATATAAAAATCCTATGGGTATGTCTCCGTATAAAATGGTTTATGGAAAAGCATGTCACTTACCTATCAAACCAGAACACAAGGCATATTGGGCTATTAAAGAGCTCAAGTATGATTTTAAACTTGCTGGTGAGAAGAAGTTATTTGATATTAGCTCACTCGATGAATGGAGAACCCAAGCCTACGAAAATGCCAAGTTGTTTAAGGAAAAAGTTAAAAGATGGCATGATAAAAGGATACAAAAGCGTGAGTTTAATGTAGGTGATTATGTATTGCTATACAACTCTCATTTAAGATTTTTTGCAGGAAAACTTCTCTCTAAATGGGAAGGTCCTTACGTTATCGAGGAGGTCTATCGTTCCGGTGCCATAAAAATTAACAACTTCGAAGGCACAAATCCGAAGGTGGTGAATGGTCAAAGAATCAAACATTATATCTCAGATAATCCCATAAATGTTGAAACCAATGTTATTGAAACCGTAACCCCGAAGGAATACATAAGGGACACTTTTCGGAACATTTTAGACTCCAAAAAGGAATAGGTATGTGGTACGGTAAGTAAACCGACTCCAAAACAGTTTTTAAGGCAATATTTCTCTGTTTTGGAATATTTAGAAAAATAGAAAAATAAGAAGCAGTCCGGGAAGGACACGAGGGCTCCACGAGGGTGGAGGGCGCGCCCTACCCTGTAACATCCCAAAATTCTAAATTTTGGAATGTTATATTAAATAAATAATTGTGATTGTTTGTTTGATTTTTGTGTGATTGATTGTGTGAAACTGAGTGGAAATTGAAACTTGAATGAGAGGGAATAAAAGGACTTTCCCAAAACTTTCATCTTGCATTTTGATCTCCCTGAGTTCAAATTCATTACAAAACCCTAGAGTGAAGACAATATGACTTCTTCCATTTAAAGAAATGAAAAGAGGTTCGAAAATGATTTGAATTTCCATTTGAAATATTTTAAATTTAGAAACTTTAAGCAACTCAATGAGGTCATGAGGGAAGATAAAATGACTTCTTCATATTTGAAGAAGGAGAGTTGGAAGTTTCAAAGAAATAAATTGGAAGTCACTTTGAAGTTATTTGAAACTCATTTTCCATTTGAAGTTGTTTGAAATTCCAAATTCAAATCCAATTGGGAGTTAGTTGAGTTTCTTTTCAAAATATTTTTCTCCTAAAAATAAGTAAATGGAAATAAGGGTAAAATTATTCCCTTCAATGGAAAATTAGGAGAAAATAAATTTGAAATCATTTTGCTATTAAAAATGATTTTATTGATTTTAAATGCAACAGTAGCACTGTTTAACTTTTATGATTTTTTTTGGAATTTATTTGAACTTAGAAAATAGTTCATCTTATTCTTGGTATTTTTCTGAGCATTTTGGTATATAATATGCCTATATAGTTTTTTTTATTATTACTCGGTTTGTTTGCTTTTCTGATTGTAAAAAAAAGAGAAAAACTTTTATTTAAAAAAAACGCACGCACGCGCTGGCCAGCCGGCCCAGCCACAGGCCAGCAAGGTCATGGGCCAGCCGCAGCGCTAGGGGCCAGTGGCCTGCCAGGCCAGCGCCAGGAGGGCCAGCACTGCACGCACGAGCCGCTGCTCCTCCTGCGCTCGCTACCCGCTGCTACCGCTAACGCATGGGGCCCAGCCCCATCGTCCCTAACCTCCCGCTCGCCCTGCACGGGATCAGGAAGCCGCGCCCGCACACCGAAACCGCCGGGCGAAGCCCTCGTAGATGAGCTTATCCTCGCGACTCCGCAGCCCCTCCCCGCGCCTATAAAAGCCCCTCGTCCTCCTCTCTCCATTCTGCCACTCCACATCGCCCATCGCCCCTCGCATCGCTCGCCATAGCCACTTGGATCTCGCCGGAGCCGTGCTAGTTCACCGGAGGATTTCGTCGCCCATGAGCCACCCCGGCCTCCACCGACTACTTCTTTTTGCTGCCCGAGTCGAAGCGCATCTCGTTGACATCCTCCTCTTGTCCCTAGGTCACCAGAGACGCTGCCCCGACGACCTGCGTCCTTGCCGGAGCATGGAGCCACCGCCCTTCGCTCCACCCGTCCCGACCACCCCTACGCGCACCGTCACCACCACCGGACCGCCCACCTCGCGCCCGTCTCGTCCGTCCTCTTCCCCGCCGCTGAGGACCGCCGGAGTCGCCGCCCCATCACCGGCCAACGCCAGCGCCGCCATCCCTGTTCGTCATCGTCGCCACCATGAGCCACTGCCCCGTTCGCTTAGTTTAGGTTTTTTTTATATTTGAATTAGATCGGTTAACCGCGGGCTTTAGTAAACCGTTCAGTTTAGTTAAACCGATCTCCGGTTTATTTATTTTTCTAGCCGTGGCCGCTGTTTTGCCTACGTTATGATCGTTCGCTGTATAAGCTTCTGCAGCGAACACCTTTTGGCCAGTAGGAATCTGCCACATGGCCAGGACTTGTTTGTGATAACTTTCTTCACCGGTCAGTCCCTGGAATTAGCAGTTTAGCCCCTAAACTTAGAATAGCCACAACTTTTTAACCATAAGTCCAAATTCGATGAAACCAGCGGAAAAATGTTCCCCTCGAATAGCTTTATCCAGAAAACCAACTTTGAAAACTTTTGGCCAAATTCAAATTTGAACTTTATTCAGATTTGAATTGAAACTTCAATTGGCCATATCTCCTAAACCGTAGCTCCGATTGACGTGATTCTTTTTGCACCGTGTCACCGTTGCCAAACCCTATCACTTGGACCTATCTCATAATATTTTTCACACATTAGGATCTGTCCATAGTAGTTTTACTCATATGCCTAGTAGACACTGTGGTCCACGTCACAATTTTTGGCACCCATGCCCTATGTTGTTTTGCACTTAGTATTTACTTTTGATAGTTAAGTGTGTTGTGTGTTCATTTGGATTTTCCGAGCCTTTTCATGTTGCATGTTATTTGGTTCTCTGAAATGATTGCTTATGTGAATGCAATGTTTGACTTTATAGATTTTCATCGGAGAGTGACGAATAGTTCTTTTAAGTAAATTTCTGAGAGTGATATAATCTTCATCAACAATTACCAAGGCAAGTTCACATTTGACCATTCTTCCAATTACCTATGTTTTTATATTATGCACTTAGTCCTTTTGTGGTAGGATTGCATGGTAGGATTTATTGTTGCCAGATGGCTATGCCATTACCTAGTAGTTCATTGAGGTAGGTTTGAACCATATACCTTTGTCACCACCGCGTAAGTTTAATTTTGCCTCGCCAATGTAGACGTGGATTGGGAAGTGTTCATGGTGAGACATGAGTGACAAAGTAGTAATCAGGACCAAGACATGTAAATGAAATACCTGGGCGGTATTTGGTTTGAATGGTGGCGAAGTACAGTGGGAGCATGCATGGTTAATCCATGGTGGTGCACCACTAGTGGTCGGCCGCCCAGGCTCAAAGAGATCAATCGTATTCTCATGTCTAGAAGCTTACGTGTGCAGCCACAAGTCTATATGGGCTTTGGCTTAATTTAGTAGTTAGTGTGACCCCTTCCGGGATGGGCTAGCAGATGTAGAATGATGTAGGTGTACCAGCCTATCCGTGGGTTAAGGGGGAACATTTTTGAAAGACTATGTCTCGGTCATCCTGTTCTCAAATGCCAGGCAGTGCAAGAACTTCAAGGGAGGTGATCGAGTCTTGTGGGGAAAAGTGCGCAAACCTCTGCAGAGTGTTAAAACCTAATCGATTAGATGTGTCCCCGGTTACGGACAACTTGAGCATCTAGTAGTGGAAATGCTGGGAGATCTCATCACTCTTAATCAAACAGTTGGGTTTTAAATGAAACTTTGGGAATGGATTAAGTTGGGTTTACCAACTCATCCTATGATATACAGTACTGGTAGAATAATATTTTTTATTCTAGGGAAATAAACTAGCTTTATGAAAAAAAACTAAACTTAGAGCTTTCCAACAGCCAAATTGCATGTACAAATAGGTTCATTATTCTTATGATGTGACTTGCCAGTACATTCAATGTACTGACCTACAGGGCTGCAACATCTTATGTTGCAGGGATTTTTTTTCTACGACGAGTAAGAGTTACGTTGTAGGGTTACGGTCTACACTCAACTTGCCGTTGGCGTTCATGGACTCCACACCCTTATGTTTGTTTCCGCTGAGACTTATGAGGTATATGTCAGTTTTACGTTATTTATACATGTGATTGCACTTTGATATATACATTGATGTACTGTGTGTGCCAGCATACCGATCCAGGGATGGCACGGATACACAGAGGCTTGACCGTTTGAGGTCGGGTTGCGACATACCACCCTGGGCACGCCCCCCTACCTCGTGGGCACCTCGTGTGCTCTCCGGACACTGTTTTCGTACACGGCACTTATTTTGGTTGGTAAAAATTCATTATATAATCTCCCGGGGGTTTTGACTCCCGTATCACGCAAAAATCTCCTGTTTTTGTTTTGAGCTGTTTTTCTGACAAATCCAGGTCGTCATGTCGTCTCCAAGCGCCCCCAAGGACCAGTTCTTTGAGAAGGTCATCAACCCCTACCTCGCAGAAGTGCTGCAACACCCTCAAACCATTGAGATGCGCGAGGGGTTGTTGCACATCCGCGATGCTGAGGGACCAAGGAAGACTGGAAGCACGGAGACAAGGCTCGAGGCATTGGAGCAAGAAGTTTTCAAGTGTCAGGAGATGGTGGAGCATGGACTCGATTCCAATCACATTATGATCATGGAGTTCACCAATAACCACAAGCAGGACGTCAAGGACATTGGGGAGGCCATCTTCAAACTTCATGAGAAAAACGAGCACCTCTAAGCCCAGATCTATGACCTGTAAAATCAAAACTATGAGTATGAATATAGATTCAAGAGGATGAGTTTGGCTACAGATTTCAGGTTTCAAGAGACTCAATCATCCTTCTATGATGGTGAGCCCATGCCGTGGAAGAAGGACGACAAGCCTACGCCATCAACAAAACCATCACCTTCTCCACCAACAAAGAAGAATTGAGTATCTGGTATGGGCACTCCCCTTGGCAACTGCCAAGCTTGGGGGAGTGCCCCGGTATCATATCACCATCACTTCTATCTTTACTGTTTTTCTTAGTTTGATCCTTTTGGTAATATCTTGATCTAGTAGAATAAAAGTCTTACTATGATCTAGTTGTGAGTTTTTCTTTATAATTCTTCTATGTAATCGAGCCCGTGAGCTATATAATAAAGATTAGTGTTGAGTCAAGGGCTTGATTATTTTTCCATGATCCTAAGGGAACAAAAGAGAAGAGAAAGAAATAAAAAGAAACAAGGAGATCATGTGAGTCTTATGGAGAGTAATGAGCTCACATAGAAAAAGTATGATGAATAAAAGTTGTTGAGAGTTGACAAGCATAGTTTTGGTCATCGTTGCAATTAATAGGAAGTAATAAAGAAAGAGAGGTCTTCACATATAAATATACTATCTTGGACATCTATTATGATTGTGAGCACTCATTAAAATATGACATGCTAAAGAGTTGACGTTGGACAAGGAAGACAATGTAATGGGTTATGTTTTCTTACATCTGAGATAAATTATATTATCATGGATCATCCAACACGGTTGAGCTTGCCTTTCCCCCTCATGCTAGGCAAATTCATCGCACCAAGTAGAGATACTACTTGTGCTTCCAAATACCCTTAAACCAGTTTTATCATGAGAGTCCACTATACCTACCTATGGATTGAGTAAGATCCTCTAAGTAAGTTGTCATCGGTGCAAGCAATAAAAATTGCTCTCTAAATATGTATGCCTTATTAGTGTGGGAGAAAATAAGCTTTATACGATCGTGTGATATGAAAGAAATAAAAGTGACAGTCTGCATAATAAAGGTCCATATCACAAGTGGCAATATAAAGTGATGTTCTCTTGCATTAAGACTTTGTGCATCCAACCATTAAAGCGCATGGCAACCTCTGCTTCCCTCTGCGAAGGGCCTATCTTTTACTTTTATCTGCCACCTTGCATAAGAGTCATGGTGATCTTCACCCTTCCTTTTTACATTTCATCCTTTGGCAAGCACAGTATGTTGGAAAGATCCTGGTATATATGGCTAATTGGATGTGAGTTTTCATGAACTATTATTGTTGACATTACCCTAGAGGTAAAACGTTGGGAGGCAAAACTATAAGCCCCTATCTTTCTCTATGTCCGATTAAAACTCCATACCCCTAAGTATTGCGTGAGTGTCAGCAATTGTGAAAGACTATATGATAGTTGAGTATGTGGACTTGCTGAAAAGCTCTTATACATTGAATCTTTCCTATGTTATGATAAATTGCAATTGCTCCAATGACTGAGATTATAGTTTGTTAGTTTTCAGTGAAGTTTACGATTCACACTTGAAATTGTGATTGAATTATTACTCTAGCATAAGAGATTATATGACAAGAATTATATAAGTTGCTGTTCTAAGGATGATCATGATGTCCTCATGTCCATATTTTATTTTTTATCGACACCTCTCTCTCTCTAAACATGTGGACATATTTTTCGATTTCGGCTTTCGCTCAAGGACAAGCGAGGTCTAAGCTTGGGGGAGTTGATACGTCCATTTTGCATCATGCTTTTATATCGATATTTATTGCATTATGGGCTGTTATTAAACATTATGTCACAATACTTATGCCTATTCTCTCTTATTTTACAAGGTTTGCATAAAGAGGGAGAATGCCGACAGTTGGGATTCTGGGCTGGAAAAGGAGAAAATATTAGAGACCTATTCTGCACAGCTCCAAAAGTCCTGAAGCTTCATGGAAGATGTTTTCAGAATATATAAAAAATACTCGGCGGAAGAAGTTCACCAGGGGGGCCACACCCTGCCCACGAGGGTGGGGGGCGCGCCCTACCCCCTGGGCGCGTCCCACTACCTCGTGGGCCCCCTGGTGGCCCTCCGGTGGCCATCTTCTGCTATATGAAGTCTTTCGATGCAAAAAAATAAGAAGCCATCTTCTCGGACGAAACTCCGCCGCCATGAGGCGGAACCTTGGTGGAACCAATCTAGGGCTCTGGCAGAGCTGTTCTGCCGGGGAAACTTCCCTCCCGAAGGGGGAAATCATCACCATCATCATCACCAACGCTCCTCTCATCAGGAGAGGGCAATCTCCATCAACATCTTCATCAGCACCATCTCCTCTCAAAACCCTAGTTCATCTCTTGTATCCAATTCTTGTCTCCAAGTCCGGAATTGGTACTAGTAGGTTGCTACTACTGTTAATTACTCCTTGTAGTTGATGCTAGTTGGTTTAATTGGTGGAAGATTGTATGTTCAGATCCTATATCCATATTAATACCCCTCTGATTATGAACATGTTTATGTTTTGTGAGTAGTTACGTTTGTTCCTGAGGACATGGGAGAAGTCTTGCTATTAGTAGTCATGTGAATTTGGTATTTGTTCGATATTTTGATGAGATGTATGTTGTCTCTCCTCTAGTGGTGTTATGTGAACATCGACTACATGACACTTCACCATTATTTGGGCCTAGAGGAAGGCATTGGGAAGTAATAAGTAGATGATGGGTTGCTAGAGTGACAGAAGCTTAAACCCTAGTTTATGCGTTGCTTCGTAAGGGGCTGATTTGGATCCACATGTTTCATGCTATGGTTAGGTTTACCTTAATACTTTTGTTGTAGTTGCGGATGCTTGCAATAGAGGTTAATCATAAGTGGGATGCTTGTCCAAGTAAGGACGTCACCCAAGCACTAGTCCACCCACATACCAAATTATCAAAGTATCGAACGCGAATCATATGAGCGTGATGAAAACTAGCTTGACGATATTCCCATGTGTCCTTGGGAGCGCTTTTCTCTATATAAGAGTTTGTCCAGGCTTGTCCTTTGCTACAAAAAGGATTGGGCCACCTTGCTGCACTTTATTTACTTTTGTTACTTGTTGCTCGTTACAAATTATCCTATCACAAAACTATTTGTTACCACTTATTTCAGTACTTGCAGAGAATACCTTGCTGGAAACCGCTTATCATTTCCTTCCGCTCCTCGTTAGGTTCGACACTCTTACTTATCGAAAGGACTATGATAGATCCCCTATACTTGTGGGTCATCAAGTTAAACCTACTTTCCCTCTACATCTGCTAGCCCACCACTGAAAGAGGTCACACAACATACTTGTGGATGCACACCGAAGTTTCTAGCATGAAAAATCTCATGATCCCTTTGAGCCTGGGTGGCGGACCATAGGAGGATCGCACGATATATCCCCGGGATCTCCTAGACAACACTGGTATATCCCCAGGTGCCCAAACAAGCAATCCACCCAGATGTGTATTAAAGTTTCCACCTTAAGTTGAACCACTAATTGACAATCTCACCTCTGTCATGGATTTCTCAAACCCAACGCACGTCTACAAGCATAGCATGGCAATATAAGCATGGCATAGAAGTAACTCCCAGGGTTTGATAATAAAACAGGTAATAGGTTCTACCTCATCATCTACTTCCCAAACCCACATGTTAAGAGATCCTACTCATGCAATGTGTGAGGGTTGAACTAATGCATAAAAACTGGGTGATAAAGGGGTATGATCAAAGTGTTACTTGCCTTGCTGATGATCTGCAATTCCTAAAGACACGTAGTAGCACGCTTCGCACTCCGGGTGTTCTATCGCAAACAAGCAATAGCATACATAATCAATTAAGCAAAGATGCACGGGTAAATCTCAAATAAGAAGATCTAACCAGAAACTTCAACTTAAGAACTCCATTTTGCAAAAAGAATCAAATCAAAGGAAGCAACGAAACTCAAACTGCGAAAGAAACAGGATCCGGTTACTAATCTAGACTAAGGTCAAATTTTACAGACCAAAATATTGTTCAAGTTGGTTAAACGAAAAGAAGGCTTCGAGACGAAGATCTAGGCGCTTGAATCGCCTGATTCTGATAAACGAGCGAAAAGATATACTAGATCAAAGATCAGGGCAGAAATCACGATTGAAAATAATCACGAAAAAACCCTGGAAAAAGAAAACTGATGAACAGGCTAAGGAATGAACGTTTGTTGTCTGTCGCTAACAGATGAACCTCATTCGTTAAAACAAACGTACGGACGAACGCCCACGATTTAACTAAAGCGAGAAAAACCGAATTTAAAAAACGAACTAGGGTTTGAAAAAACCCGAATGGTTTATTGACAAAAACCAGCGGCGGTGGCTACCTCGACGGCGGGCGGCGGGATGGCAGAACGGCGGCGGACTGCAGTGGCGGCGCGGCGGCGAGGCAAGGCGGCGGCGGCGCGGCTGCGCGCGGGCGCTGGTGATGTGCTAGGGCAGCGACGGCGGCTTAGGGTTAGGGTTTCGGGGGCGGCGCTGGTGGGCTGGCGGCAGCGGCCCGGGGTGGCTCGGGTACGGCCCGGAGTCGGTTTTCCTTTTAAAAAAAATTCATTCCGCGCAGAAAAAGAAAGAAAAGAAATACTAAACGGACTCCAAAAAGCACCCAAGGTGAACATTTATTTGGGCCTATAATGCAATTTTTAAAAACACATATTTTTCCTAATTCAAATAAAATCGCAATAAAAACCAAATAAAATATGCAAATTGACTTTAATATTTTTCCTCCAATATTTCATTTATTTTGGAGAAGTCATATTATCTCCTCTCATATATTTTGGTATGAAATATTTTCGGAGAGAAAATTTATTAAAACCAAAGTGATCCTTGTTTTCCATGTTTGATAAAATTCAAATATGCAAATGGTGAAATCCCCCAACTCTCTCCGAGGGTCCTTGAGTTGCTTAGAATTTCTAGGATCGCAGAAATCGAAATGCACAAAATATGATATGCATGAATGACCTATGTATAACATTCCAAATTGAAAATTTGGGATGTTACAAACCTACCCCCATTAAGATGAATCTCGCCCTCGAGATTCGGGTTGGCTAAAAAATAGGTGTGGGTGGTCTTTTCGTAGATCATCCTCTCATTCCCAAGTGGCTTCATCCTCGGTATGGTGGCTCCACTGAACTTTGCAAAACTTGATAACCTTGCTGCGAGTAACTCGACTGGCAAACTCAAGAATCTTGACAGGTTTCTCCTCGGAGGTCAATCACTATCTAACTGTATTGCTTCCAGTGGCACTGTATCTCTCAGAGGGATATCGGCCATCCCTACATGACACTTTTTCAACTAGGAAACGTGAAACACATCATGAACTCCCGACAATCCTTCGGGTAACTCCAACTTGTAGGCTACCTCTCCCATGCGTTCCAAAACACAGTACGGTCCCACAAATCTCGAGGCTAACTTTCCTTTAACTCCAAATCATTTAACTCCTCGAAGTGGTGACACTCTCAGATACGCTCTGTCTCTGATTTCATAGACTACCTCCTTGCGTTTTGAGTATGCATAAATCTTTTGTCTTGACTGAGCTATCTTTAGTCTATCTTGAATTAATTTAACCTTCTCTTCAGACTCCTTCATCAAATCGGGTCCAAACAGCTGTAAGTCTCCAACCTCGTCCCACATCAACAATGTTCTGCACCTTCTTCCATACAGGGCCTTGAACGGTGCCATCTTCAAACTAGCCTGGTAGCTATTATTGTATGAGAACTCCGCGTAGGGCAAATTATCATCCCAACCAGATCCATAGTCTAGTGCACAAGCTCTCAGCATGTCCTCGAGAATCTGATTGACTCTCTCTGTCTGTCCATCTGTCTGCGGGTGAAAAGTTGTACTGAACTCCAGCCTGGTTCCCAAAGTCTGATGCAGCTGGTGCCAAAACTTGGAAGTAAATTGTGTTCCTCTATCTGATACGATGGTCCTTGGAACTCCGTGCAGACATATGATCCTGGTCATATATATCTTGGCCAACTTCGCACTTGTATAAGTGGTTTTCACTGGGATAAAGTGAGCTACTTTGGTCAAGCGATCCACTACTACCCAGATAGAATCATATCCCGATCGGGTCCTGGGTAATCCGGTGATAAAATCCATGCCAAGTTTGTCCCACTTCCATTCGGGTATCGGCATAGGCTGCAGTAGTCCTGCTGGCTTCTGATGTTCTGCCTTCACTCTCTGACATACATGACATACGGCTACATACTCGGCAATATCCTTCTTCATTCCAGTCCACCAGAAACGCTCCTTCTGATCCAAATACATCTTGGTGTTTCCGGGGTGTATCAAGTATGGTGAGTCATGAGCTTCCTGTAATATCAACTTCTTGATCTCGGCATTATTGGGCACAAAAATATGGTCTTCGAACCACAAGGTGTCGTGCTCATCCTCACGAAAACCTTTGGCTTTCCCTTCGCTCATCTTCTCCTTTATTTCGGCAATTTCTTTGTCATCCTTCTGAGCTTCTGGAATCTTTCCCATAATGTCGACTGCACTTCCATGGTTGTAACAAAACCTTTAGGAACTATCTCCAAACGAAGTTCCCTGAGATCCTCTACTAACTCCTTTGGCATTCCTTCGCTTACGAGGGTGTTGACGTAAGTATTCCGGCTCAAGGCGTCTGCTAGCACATTGGCCTTGCCTGGATGATAGTGCAACTTCATGTCATAATCTTTTATAAGCTCCAACCATCTCCTTTTCCTGAGGTTCAACTCCTTCTGGGTGAAAATGTACTTCAAACTCTTGTGATCCGTGTACACATCACAATGATTTCCAATAACAAAATTCCTCCAGGTCTTGAGCGCATGCACCATAGCTGCTAACTCCAAATCATGCGTGGCATTATTCATTTCATGCGGTTTAAGTTGTCGTGAGGCATACGAAACAACCCGTCTGTCTTGCATAAGCACTCCTCCAAGCCCTAAGCGAGAGGCATCGTAATACACTTGGAAATCCTTGCGTATATCCGGCAGGATCAGCACTGGGGCTGTAGTCAAATGTTTCTTCAACTCCTGGAAACTTGCTTCACATTCCTCAGTCCAATGTAACTTGATGTCCTTCTTCAACAACGTCGTCATAGGCTTCGCAATCTTAGAGAAATTTTCAATGAATCTCCGATAGTATCCTGCGAGTCCAAGAAAACTATGGATTTCTCCAACTGAGGTGGGTGCCAACCACTCAGTGACGGATTTAACCTTGGTAGGGTCCACTGCTATACCTTCTCATAATATAACATGTCCAAGAAATCCAACTTCCTTCAACCAAAACTCACATTTGGTAAACTTGGCATATAACTAATGTTCCTTGAGCTTCTCAAGAACTAAACGCAGATGCTCCTTGTGTTCCTATTCATTCTTTGAGTATACCAAGATATCATCAATGAAAACCACAACAAACTTATCCAAGAACTCCATGAACACCTTGTTCATCATACTCATGAAATAGGCAGGGGCATTAGTTAGTCCGAATGACATAACCATATACTCATATAGCCCATACCTTGTGGTGAATGTTGTTTTGGGTATATCCTTTTCCCTGATCTTCAGCTGGTGGTAACCTGATCGCAGGTCGATCTTCGAAAACACCTTTGCTCCTTTCAGCTGGTCAAACAAATCATTGATCATCGGCAGTGGGTACTTATTCTTGATCGTTACTTCATTCAATGCCCGATAATCAACTACCATTCTTAGGGACCTATCCTTCTTCTCAACCAAGAGCACTGGGGCTCCCCATGGTGATGAACTTCTTAGGATGTAACCTTTCTCCAATAACTCCTTAATCTGTTTCTTAATCTCCTGCAGATCATTTGCGGGCATCCAGTATGGTCTCTTGATATAGGCCCGGTGCCTGGCAACAGCTCTATCAAAAACTCGATGTCTCGATCTGGCGGCATGCCTGGTAACTCCTCTGGAAATACATCTGGGTAATCCTTAACAACAGGCACTTCCTCCTGAACAACTACCGTGAGAGAATGTACTTGGGTTCTCCTTGGCGAATGCCTGGATACATACTTGATCCTTTTTCCCTCCGGGGTGGTAAGAAAAATTGACTTACTCACGCAATTGATGTTTCCCCCATACATCGATAGCCAATCCATTCCTAATATCACATCCAATCCTTGTGACTCCTAAATTATCAGGTCTGAGGGGAAAACATGTCTTCCAATGGTCAATGGCATCTGAAAACATCCTTGACTCGCCATATACTCAGCTTTTGGTGAACTTACTAACATGGGTGTCCTAAGTACCTTAGTGGGCAACTTATACTTATCCACGAATCCCCTTGATATGTATGAATGCGATGCACCAGTATCGAAAAGAACAATTGCAGTAAAAGACTTAACCAAAACCTTACCGATAACTGCATCTGGCTGCTCCTCAACTTCCTCCACGTTCACGTGGTTCACTTGTCCTCTGTTGAAAGGGTTGGGCTTCTTCCCAGCGCTTCCATTGCCATTTATGTTCTTCAATTCCGGACAATCATTGGCGTAGTGCCCAGTCTTCCCGCACTTGAAACAAGTAATGTGACTTTGATCCTTCTTGGCGGGTGTGGCTGGGTTAGAGCAGTTCTGATTGCTACTTGCTCCGTTCCCATTCCCATTCCTTGGGCCATTATGATTATGCGAACTCCCTCCATTGTGGGTGTGGCCTCCATGGTTATGGACAAGTCCTCCCGAGTTCAGGGTGAGACGGGGCTTCTGCTGAGGTCCAGAATTGTACTTCCCCTGTCCATACTTCCTCTTGTGATTCCCAATCTGCTATTGCTTCCCTTCAATCATAAGAGCCTTGTCTACCAACTCCTTGTAGTTGTTGAATGTTGCCACCATCAACTGCATGCTCATCTCATCATTTAGCCCTTCCATAAACTTCTCCTGCTTCGGGACATCTGTGGCCACATCATCAGGGGCATAACGAGATAGCTTACTAAACTCATCTACGTACTGAGCCACAGTATGATTTCCCTGGCGTAAGTTGCGAAACTCACGCTTCTTCATGCTCATAGCTCCAGTGGATACGTGGGCTGTGCGGAATGCTTGCTGAAACTACTCCCAAGTGACATTGTCTATAGGAAAAGTGGTTGTGTAATTCTCCCACCATGCGGCTACTAGTCCATCCAATTGGTGTGCGGCAAAACGCACCTTCTCCGCATCTGTGCAACCTGCGGTGGTAAACTCCCTTCCTATCCTGCGTAACCAATCATCGAGAACTATGGGCTCGGTGCTACTGGAAAACACCGGCGGCTGCAGCCTCAGAAAATGGGCTAAGTTGTCAATTGGAGGTGATGGCGGTGGGTTGTTGTTGTTGTTGTTGCCTTGGTTCTGAACTAACAACTGCATCAGTGTATTCTGCTGCTGGATCAACTAAGAGAGCTCCGATGGGAAAGCAAAACCGGGGTCACGTCTCGGAGGGATCTGATGGGTTTAGAGGGAAGAGTTTAGAATAGAATGAGGTCTAGTGAGATATCACTACCCATATGCACATGAGACAAAGACAATCATATCATATCACTCAATCAATCAAGCAAGGGCATACAAACGGTCTAGAACTATCGTTAAAAGTGCTCGAACTATACTATACACATGGGGAAATTTCTACTACTGATATGGTGGTCGACTAGAAAATTGATCGGTGGAAGATTCCATGATATCCGCTCCAGCTTCATCTTCATAGTCATCATCACTATTGTTGGGGTCGGAGTCGGTGTCGTCGATGGTGATGTAGTCTTCAGAACGAATCTCCTTAGGTTCGTCATCTTCTCCTCCTGGCGCGGGGTCTCCCATGAAAACTCCTAGCTTCCTTGTTAGGTCGTCATTCTTCTCCACTAGTACGATGATTTCCTCCTCGTAATCGTCCCGTGTAGCCTTGAGTTCCTCTTCTAGATCAGCGATCCTTGTCATCGCCTTCTCCAAATCTATCATGATTGCGCACATCTGGTTCTCCTGGAGTCGAATGTGCTCATTTAACTCCTGGATGAATGCTACAATGGATCTATCCCTCCTGGTGCTGATCATCTCCCATTGCTTGTCTCGGTGCCCACATATCTGGTATATAGTGTTCTTCAGATCTTGTTTGTAGACTTTTCTAATAAGTCCCATAGCAATGTGGGCTGCCATGCTCTTGCCTAGATTCCAAGTGGGTGCATCAAAGGAAAACTCTATAGGATCCGTAACTGGCGTGAATGTCCTTCCTGGAAATTGAACTGGAATCATCTAGCGCTCCTCTTCTAGTAAGGTGGCGTTGTAGGTCCCGGTGAAGCTTGGTATTCCAATGTTCATGTACCTAGTGACTTCCTTCAAGTGTCGTCCAAAAGGTGTGCCTTCATCCGGTTGTGCAAACTTGTTCCTCAAGTCCGCCATCCTAAAGTGTAGAAAATGGAGAGAAGTCAGAAATGAGTAGAGAAGGTTGACCTATGGCTTTTCTTAGTGGGCGTGCCCTACATTCAGCATGTGCTCTGATACCATCTTGTAGTGACCTGACCTCAAACGGTCAAGTCTCTGTGCTTCAGTGTCATCCCTGGATCGGTAATGCTGACACACACAGTACTAGAAGGATTTATAACAGAGTAGCAATCACACACTTATTACATCGAATGTCTCAAGAGAGAACTTAATACAGTAAATATGGCTTAAGGCCATCTAATACAATAATAGCGGAAGGCTTGAAAGGTAAAGTGAGTCCATCAACTCCAACGGCATAGCTGAGTGCATGACAAACGACCAATCGCGTCTTACTCCTTGTCTGAAAAGTCTGCCACATAATACGTTGCAGCCCGAAAATGGGTTAGCACATGGAATATGCTGGCAATGTAACACAGTAGGGCAATGAATAGACAAATGCTAACACTATATGCATATATGGCTGGTGGAGGCTCTATGGTTATATGGTTTTTGTGAAAAGCTAATTTTTCCCTACAACAAAGGTATACATTTTTATTTAACTATCATGGTAGTTGAAACATTGAGAATGGTACCCCCATCTCAATCCCAATTAAAAGTAATTATCAACCCAACAAATTAGTTTAGAGTGATGAGATACAATAGGATAATCCAAGTACTAGATACTCAAGTTGTCCATAACCGGGGACATGACTAACCATGATTAGTTTATACACTCTGCAGAGGTTTGCGCACTTTTCCCCACAAGACTCGATCTCCTCCGTTGAATTCTCGCACTACGTGGTGTTTGAGAAACGGATGACCGAGAAACAGTCTTTCAGAAGCATTAACTCTCTACTCCGTGTGGACAGTTACACCTACTTCCCCTCTACATCTACTAGCCCACCACCGAAAGACGTCGCACAACATACTCAACTACGCCAGAGCCCATAATGGCTTGTGGCTGCAGACGGAAGTTTCTAGCATGAAAAATCTCATGATCCCTTTGAGCCTGGGTGGCGGACCACAGGAGGATTGCACGGTATATCCCCGGGATCTCCTGGACAACACTGGTATATCCCCAGGTGCCCAAACAAGCAATCCACCCAGATGTGTATTAAAGTTGCCACCTTAAGTTGAACCATTAATTAACAATCTCACCTCTGCCATGGATTTCTCAAACCCAACCCACGTCTATGAGCATAGCATGGCAATATAAGCATGACGTAGAAGTAACTCCCAGGGTTTGATAATAAAACGGGTAATAGGTTCTACCTCATCATCTACTTCCCAAACCCACATGTTAAGAGAGCCTACTCATGCAATGTGTGAGGGTTGAACTAATGCATAAAAACTGGGTGATAAAGGGGTATGATCAAAGTGCTACTTGTCTTGCTGACGATCTGCAAATCCTAAAGACTCGTATGTGGCACCCCGGCTCAGAGCGACCGGTTTACCCTACATTGCCAGCCCAGAGACCATGTCTTTTGGCAACACACAACATCTTGGTACAGAAAAACAACCGCTTTATTGATGCGAGTGGATCAGAGTTTATATTACAAGAGATGTCGAGGCCAAGTAGCACGCACGGTGCGGCTGAACAATATGTACATTATTTAGTGAACATAAAGGGGCCTCGTTCATAACAACTACGCGACATCGAAACAACGTCGTAGCAGAAGCTCCATAGCACAGGGACACCAATGTGGACACAATCTAGACTCGAGCAGCGCTCCTTTCCAACGCGACTTTCCTGAAATCTGGCATGACACGCCAGGTCAGTACATTAAACGTACTTGCAAGCTCACAACAGGCATAATCATAATGACAAACAATATCATGATAATTAACCAGTTATTAATGCAATAATGTTCCAACATGCTGTGATCATGCTCTTGTGATAAATTTCCCTCGGGACCGACTTACCAACCGTGATCGTTCTCGGATCACAAACAAACCACCATCGTGGTCTTGACCAGAGTAACTCGTGATCCTTACGGCGATCACAACCACGAGCAATATTTGGTCTCGAACATCTCGATGGCCTTTCCGCCATCATCAACAGTGCAAAGTTCATGACTTAGTGTGCAAGTTTATTAAACGTTGACTCATGGTGGGACCTACTACAAGGCGTCCATGACCGTGGACTCGGCTATCGATAGATTATACACTCTGTAGAGGTAGCACACTGTACCCACACCACGGAATTCATGGCCTCACACTCCCATTCGGGTGGACCAACGGCATTCCAACGAAACCCTTCCATTGCGATGACACTCTCCCGGCCACTCCAACCCAATCCCCAACGGGCTTGTCCTGGGTGGCCCCGTGTCTACCAAAGACACAACGACCACCATCGTGGCCAAAACGATCCCACTTGGGGACCCGGTACCATAATCTCAACAACGGGCGCACAAGGTTATGCCTGCTCACCGGGCCAGGGTAAGCATGCCCATAACCTTCCCTAGTTGGATGCACCGACCAGAGGCATGTCAATGGAATGAATCAAGGCCTTCCCACAAAGGCAAATGTGGTTGCACTGGCAAAATCTCGATTCAGCAGCACCATGACCCAATCAATGATATATTCAAGTTGAGTTATATTCAGGTTCCAACTTAAAATGAAAATGATCGGTGTCATAGCAAGCCATGAAATGCAATACTACACATGCATCACATATTAACAAAAATGACTGATGTCAACCATATTCACAGTAAGCATAAGCATCAACAACTTATATTACTTTCCTGGACAGGGTAACTCTCACTTTAACAATATATTTTGCAACAAGTATTATTATTTTCTCATGAAAGAAAGTGGCTTCGATTAATTTCTCATATGCATAGCAAAATTTACTATCATCGCCACAATCAAATCCTAATTTCTTTACCAACCAAGTTAGGTTCAAACATTCTGTAAATGGCTAAACAAGCACTTGACAGAATATTTTCTAGAAAATTTAACTATTTTATTTATGCAAGAAAATAACTTTATGTAATTACTCATATGCATAACAAATCATTTTACCATTACCACAAGTAGGCCTTTGCTTTTGTTTTCCAACTAAACTAGTTCCAAACATTATGTAAATCAAGCATAATAACTAACAAATACTTGACAGAATATAAATAACATAATAGTTATTTAAATGCATGGATTAATCATTTCATTCAAGTAAGAAAATCATCAATATTTAAATGACACCATGAAAATGTTGTTGTGGCTTGCCTTAGTGCAGATGAGGTTCACAAGCCTTCTGGTGATCCTCAAGACAAGCCTCACCCTCTGAAAATAAATTTAAGCACAAGAAGAAAATATCAATAACTCTTCTGAAAATCACCAGAAATTCTAGACAGCTTAGAAAAATCTCATTTTTGGTGAGGTGCTAGATTTCTATGCAAAAAGAATCAATTCATTTGGACTTATGGTTGAAGAGTTATAGCTGTTTGAAGCTCTCTGGAAAGGGATTGAATTTAAATTTAAATAAAACAGACTAGGGGTGACGTCGAAGGCGTAAAGCCTCAGGGCGCCACCACTCGTACCGCTTCGCGCGCATACTAAGTGGCTGACTAGCGGGCCCCGCTAGTCAGGTGAGAAGGAGGGGAGAAGGAAACAGAGGGGGTTGCGGCTTCACCGGAGCTCTTGCCGGCGACGAAGGCTCCTTTGCCAAAACGAGAGGGAGGGATCGAGAGAGGGGGTGGAGGCGCACCTGCCCATACCCGTAGCATAGCTAGGGGTGGTCGGACAGCGTCGGAATCGACCTCGCAAGTAGAGGCAGAGGGCGGTGGTCGCCGGAGATGAGGAAGACAGTGAGCAGAGGCAACTTCAGGGGCTCCAAGGGGACATGATGGCTTCACCGGAGAGAAGGGGAGGCTCTGGAAGGATCACCCTGGCCTGGGAGGGGCTGGAGCTACTGCGACGACCAGAGGGGATCTCCGGCGAGCTCGAGCTCGAGGACGGCGGCCCGCGGCCTGCCCGGCCGAGCTACGGTTTCCTACGCGCTTGTGGGGTGAGTGCGAGTGGTGGATGGTGCTCGAGGAGGCTGGTGGCGGCTCCATTTATAGGCGGGCGGAGAGGGGGGGTTCGGGCTCCGCCGGTGGTCACATGTCCACGGCGCCTGGAGACGAGCGGCGTCAGTGAGAGGGGGAGAAGGCGACGCAGCTCACGCGGCGACTGTTGGCGAACGGGGACGAGCACAGGAATGAGGAGAAGGCGACGAGCACAGTGCGCACCGCACTGTTGGGTTGGCCGGACCGTGCCTGTGCTCGCTGCGGCGAGCTTCGGCGTCAGTGAGCTCCAGGGGGAGTTATTGGCATTGAGACGAGGATGGTGGCGAAGTTTGGCACGCTCGGGCAGACGAGGGAAGCGAGCACGCGCGAACAGAGCGCTCGGCGGCACCCAGAGTGCGCCGACAAGCATGCTGGCATCATGGACACGCGTGGTCACCGCGTGTACTCCTCCCTCGGGCCGACCAACGTCCAAAGATCATGTCTGGCTTGATGTTCGTGGTAGTTTTGAGCATTACCATGCTTTCGTTTGGCTCCAGATGCAGTAGAGAAGATTTTACATGCCATGTAAGTTTCTGATCAGTAACTTTGAGATGTTACTGAGGTCAAATGGCTGGGAGTTGGGGGCTGTGCTTTGGAGGCTAGAAATCATCTACCAAGGTGATGATGCACAAGAAAATTCAGGCACAATGGAGCAAGTAAAATGCTAGTTGCTGTAGAAACCACCATTTCTGTCCAGAACAGAAAATATTTCATGTAGCAAAAATATTCCAAAAAGTGATGAAATATTTTTGCTCAGGAAGGTGCCCTAGGGTTCAAAGAATATTTGGGAATTTTCTTAGATTTTTGCAGGCAAGAAAAATGAGGGTTTCTTCGGAGCTCATTGAACTAGCTAGGGTTTTAGAGAGGAAAAATGAATATTTTTCATTTAAGAAAAATATTCCCAAGATTATTTTGAGGTGGATGAGAAGGGGAATGATGATTAGAGAGGGGAATGATGCACTTGGGTGAAAGCCAAGGGTACCCAAGTGTTGAAGTCCATATGAAAAGAATCAAAAACCCCAACTTTCAAAATAAATCCAAATGAAAATCAGGCAAATAAGAGAGGGCAAAAATCAGGCTGTCACATCGTAGTAGCACGCTTCGCACTTCGGGTGTTCTATCGCAAATAAACAATAGCATACATAAGCAATCAAGCAAAGATGCATGGGTAAATATCAAATAAGAAGATCTAACCAGAAAGTTCAACTTAAGAACTCCGGTTTGCAAAAAGAATCAAATCAAACAAAGCAACGAAACTCAACCTGCGAAAGAAACAGGATCCAGTTACTAATCTGGACTAAGGTCAAATTTTACAGTACCAAAATATTGTTCAAGTTGGTTAAATGAAAAGAAGGCTTCGAGACGAAGATCTAGGCGCTTGAATCGCCCGATTCCGATAAACGAGCGAAAAGATATACTAGATCGAAGATTAGGGCAGAAATCATGATCGAAAATAATTGTGAAAAACCCTGGAAAAAGAAAACTGACGAACAGGCTAACGAACGAACGTTCGTTGTCTGCGGCTAACAGATGACCCTCGTTCGTTAAATCAAACGTACGGATGAATGTCCGTGATTTAACTAAACCGAGAAAAACCGAATCTAAAAAAACGAACTAGGGTTTGAAAAAAACTGAACGGTTTACCGACGAAAACTGGCGGCGGCGGCTACCTCGACGGCGGGACGGTGGAACAGCGGCGCGGCGGCGGCGGCGCGGCTTCGCGCTGGCGGCGGCGACGACTTAGGGTTTCGGGGCCGGCGCTGGTGGGCTGGCGGCAGCGGCCCGAGGCGGCTTATAAAGCCCCCGGCAGGAGGTGTCCGGCTCGGGTATGACCCGAAGTCGGTTCCCCTGTTTTTTTAATTATTCCACACAGAAAAACAAAGAAAAGAAATAATAAACAGACTCCAAAAATCCCGAAATAAATTTTCCCCATCTTCTAAAAATAAGCCGGACAAGGTGAACATTTATTTGGGCCTATAATGCAATTTTGAAAAATGCATATTTTTCCTAATTCAAATAAAATTTCAATAAAAATGAAATAAAATATGCAAATTGATTTTAATATTTTTCATCCAATATTTCATTTATTTTGGAGAAGTCATATTATCTCCTCTCATATATTTTGGTATGAAATATTTTCGAAGAGAAAATTTATTAAAACCAAAGTGATCCTTGTTTTCCATATTTGATTAAATTCAAATATGCAAACGGTGAAATCCCCCAACTCTCTCCGAGGATCCTTGAGTTTCTTAGAATTTCGAGGATCGCGGAAGTCGAAATGCACAAAATATGATATGCATGAATGACCTATGTATAACATTCCAAATTGAAAATTTGAGATGTTACATAGATTGTATTTCCTTGTTGCAATCCATGCTAAATATTCCTCATGGTTATAGTCAAAATAAAGCTTTTACCAAACATATCATTGATGCTTTAATGCAATCTTATGAAGAAAAGCTTGAATTACAAGTTTTTATCCCTAGAAAACTTCATGATGAGTGGGAACCTACTATTAAAATTAAAATTAATGATCATGAATGCTATGCTTTATGTGATTTGGGTGCTAGTGTTTCCACGATTCCAAGAACTTTGTTTCATGTGTTAGGATTCCGTGAATTTGATGATTGTTCTTTAAATTTGCATCTTGCGGATTCCACTATTAAGAAACCTATGCGAAGGATTAATGATGTTCTTATTGTTACACATAGAAATTATGTGCCCATAGATTTCATTTTTCTTGATATAGATTGCAATCCTACATGTCATATTATTCTTGGTAGACCTTTCCTTAGAACGATTGGTGCAATTATTGATATGAAAGAAGGAAATATTATATTCCAATTTCCGTTAAGAAAAGGCATGGAACACTTTCCTAGAAATAAAATTAAATTACCTTATGAATCTATTATGAGAGCCACTTACGGATTGCATACCAAAGATGACAATACCTAGATCTATTCTTGTTTTTATGCCTAGCTTGGAGCGTTAAACGATAGCGCATGTTGGGAGGAAACCCAATTTTTTTTTGTTTATTGTTTTTGTTACTGTTTAGTAATAAATAATTCATCTAGCTTCTGTTTAGATGTGGTTCTATGTTTTTAATTAGTGTTTATGCCAAGTAGAACCTTTGGGAAGACTTGGGGGAAGTCTTTGTGATCTTGCTGTAAAAGCCAGAAACTTTAGCGCTCACGAGATTTGATGCAAATTTTTACTGGAGAGTGCGATTAGGTTGATTCTTTTTGAAGATGATTAATAGACAAATTCCTCACGTCCACCAATTTATTTCAGAATTTTTGGCATTACATAAGTATTCGAAACCTACAGATTACTACAGAATGTTCTGTTTTTGACAGATTCTGTTTTTCATGTGTTGTTTGCTTATTTTGATGAATCTATGGCTAGTATCGGGGGTATGAACCATATAGAAGTTGGAATACAGTAGGTTTAACACCAATATAAATAAAGAATGAGTTCATTACAGTACCTTGAAGTGGTGGTTTGTTTTCTTATACTAACGGAGCTCATGAGATTTTCTGTTGAGTTTTGTGTTGTGAAGTTTTCAAGTTTTGGGTAAAGATTTGATGGATTTTGGAACAAGGAGTGGCAACATACTAAGCTTGGGGATGCCCAAGGCACCCCAAGGTAAAATTCAAGGACAACCAAAAGCCTAAGCTTGGGGATGCCCCGGAAGGCATCCCCTCTTTCGTTTTCGTCCATCAGTAACTTTACTTGAGGCTATATTTTTATTCACCACATGATATGTGTTTTGCTTGGAGCGTCTTGTATGATTTGAGTCTTTGCTTTTTAGTTCACCACAATCATCCTTGATGTACACACCTTTTAGAGAGACACACATGAATCAGGATTTATTAGAATACTCTATGTGCTTCACTTATATCTTTTGAGCTAGATAATTTTGCTCTAGTACTTCACTTATATCTTTTAAGAGCACGGTGGTGGTTTTATTTTATAGAAATTATTGATCTCTCATGATTCACTTATATCATTTTGAGAGTCCTCTATAACAGCATGGTAATTTTCTTTGGCTATAAAATTAGTCCTAATATAATAGGCATCCAAGAGGGGTATAATAAAAACTATAATAAAACTTGCATTGAATACTATGAGAAGTTTGATACTTGATGATTGTTTTGAGATATGAAGATGATGATATTAGAGTCGTGCTAGTTGAGTAGTTGTGAATTTGAGAAATACTTGTTCTAAAGTTTGTGATTCCTGTAGCATGCAGTTATGGTGAACCGTTATGTGATGAAGTCGGAGCATAATTTATTTATTGATTGTCTTCCTTTTGAGTGGCGGCCAGGGACGAGCGATGGTATTTTCCTACTAATCTATCCCCCTAGGAGCATGCATGTAGTACTTTGTTTCGATAACTAATAGATTTTTGCAATAAGTATGTGAGTTCTTTATGACTAATGTTGAGTCCATGGATTATACGCACTCTCACCCTTCCACCATTGATAGCCTCTCTAGTAACGTGCAACTTTCGCCGGTACCATAAACCCACCATATAACTTCCTCAAAACACCCACCATACCTACCTATTATGGCATTTGCATAGCCATTCTGAGATATATTGCCATGCAACTTACCACTGTTCCGTTTATTATGACATGCTTCATCATTGTCATATTGCTTTGCATGCTCATGTAGTTGACATTGTATTTGTGGCAAAGCCACCGTTCATAATTCCTTCATACATGTCACTCATGAGTCATTGCGCATCCCGGTACACCGCTGGAGGCATTCACATAGAGTCATATTTTGTTCTAAGTATCGAGTTGTAAGTAAATAAAAGTGTGTTGATCATCATTATTAGAGCATTGTCCCATGTGAGGAAAGGATGATGGATACTATGATTCCCCCACAAGTCGGCATGAGACTCTGGACAAAAATAAAAAGGGAGAAAGGCCATAAAAAGGCCCAAAAAAGAGAAAAGAAAGAAATGAGAGAAAAAGAGAGAAGGGACAATGCTACTATCCTTTTACCACACTTGTGCTTTAAAGTAGCACCATGATCTTCATGATAGAGAGAGTCTCCTATGTTTCACTTTCATACACTAGTGGGAATTTTACATTATAGAACTTGGCTTGTATATTCCAATGATGGGCTTCCTCAAAATGCCCTAGGTCTTCGTGAGCAAGCAAGTTGGATGCACACCCACTTAGTTTCTTTTGTTGAGCTTTCATACACTTATAGCTCTAGTGCATCCGTTGCATGGCAAGCCCTACTCACTCTCATTGACATCTATTGATGGGCATATCCATAGCCCGTTGATACGCCTAGTTGATGTGATACTATCTTCTCCTTTTTGTCTTCTCCACAACCACCATTCTATTCCACCTACAGTGCCATATCCATGGCTCACGCTCATGTATTGCGTGAAGATTGAAAAAGTTTGAGAACATCAAAAGTATGAAACAATAGCTTGGCTTGCCATCGGGGTTGTGCATGATTTAAATATTTTGTGTGGTGAAGATGGAGCATAGCCAGACTATATGATTTTGTAGGGATAACTTTCTTTGGCCATGTTATTTTGAGAAGACATGATTGCTTTGTTAGTATGCTTGAAGTATTATTAGTTTTATGTCAATATTAAACTTTTGTCTTGAATCTTTTGGATCTGAAAATTCATGCCACAATAAGGAAAATTACATTGAGAATTATGCTAGGTAGCATTCCACATCAAAAATTCTATTTTTATCATTTACCTACTCGAGACGAGTAGGAACTAAGCTTGGGGATGCTTGATACGTCTCCAACGTATCTATAATTTTTGATTGTTCCATGCTATTATATTATCTGTTTTGGATGTTTAATGGGCTTTAATATACTTTCTTATATTATTTTTGGGACTAACCTACTAACCAAAGGCCTAGTGCAAATTGCTGTTTTTTTGCCTATTTCAGTGTTTCACAGAAAAGGAATATCAAACGGAATCCAAACAAAATGAAACCTTCGGGGGAGTTATTTTTGGAACAAATGTGATCTAGGAGACTTGTAGTCTATGTCAAGAAAGAAGCGAGGAGACCACGAGGCAGGGAGGCGCGCCTAGGGGGGTAGGTGCGCCCCCCATCCTTGTGGGCCCCTCGCAGCTCCATCAATGTACTTCTTCCTCCTATATATACCCTTATACCCCGAAAACATCTAGGAGCACCACAAAACCCTATTTCCACTGCCGCAACCTTCTGTACCCATGAGATCCCATCGTGGGGCCTTTTCCGGCGCTCTGCCGGAGGGGGAATCGATCACAGAGGGCTTCTACATCAACACCATAGCCTCTCCGATGATGTGTGAGTAGTTTACCACAGACCTTCGGGTCCATAGTTATTACCTAGATGGCTTCTTCTCTCTCTTTGGATCTCAATACAAAGTTCTCCTCGATTCTCTTGGAGATCTATTCGATGTAATTCTTTTTGCGGTGTGTTTGTCGAGATCCAATGAATTGTGGGTTTATGATCAAGATTATCTATGAACAATATTTGATTTTTTCTCTGAAATCTCTTATGCATGATTTAAATATCTTTGAAAGTCTCTTTGATTTATCAGTTTGGTTTGGCCTACTAGACTGATCTTTCTTGCAACGGGAGAAGTTCTTAGCTTTGGGTTCAATCCTGCGGTGTCCTTTCCCACTAATAGCAGGGGCAGCAAGGCATGTATTGTACTGTTGCCATCGAGGATAAAAATATGGGGTTTATATCATATCGCTTGAGTTTATCCCTCTACATCATGTCATCTTGCCTAATGCCTTACTCTGTTCTTATGAACTTAATACTCTAGGTGCATGCTGGATAGCAGTCGATGTGTGGAGTAATAGTAGTAGATGCAGAATCGTTTCGGTCTACTTGTCGCGGACGTGATGCCTATATACATGATCATGCCTAGATATTCTCATAACTATGCACTTTACTATCAATTGCTCGACAGTAATTTGTTCACCCACCATAGAATTTTCTATCTTGTGAGAAGCCACTAGTGAAACCTATGGCCCCCGGGTCTATCTTTAATCATATTATTTTCCTATCAATTTTCTATTTCTATTTTGCAATCTTTATTTTCCAATCTATACAACAAAAATACCAAAAATATTTATCTTATTATCTCTATCAGATCTCACTTTCGTAAGTGACCGTGAAGGGATTGACAACCCCTTTATCGCGTTGGTTGCGAGGTTCTTATTTGTTTGTGCAGGTACTAGGGGACTTGTGTGTTACCTCCTACTGGATTGATACCTTGGTTCTCAAAACTGAGGGAAATACTTACATTACTGTGCTGCATCACCCTTTACTCTTCAAGGGAAAACCTACGCAAGCTCAAGAGGTAGCAGTACACATCAATAACATGTATATCAAATATACCTTTCACTTTGCCATCCTTCTTCTCCGCCAAATACTTGGGGCAGTTTTGTTTCCACTGACCAGTTGTTCCTTTGCAGTAGAAGCACTCAGTCTCAGGCTTAGGTCCAGACTTAGGTTTCTTCACTTGAGAAGCAACTGGCTTGCTATTCTTCTTAAAGTTCCCCTTCTTCCCTTTACCCTTTTTATTGAAACTGGTGGTCTTGTGGACCATCAACACTTGATGCTCCTTCTTAATTTCTACCTCTGCAGCCTTTAGCATTGCGAAGAGCTCGGGAATCGTCTTATCCATCCCTTGCATATTATAGCTCATCACGAAGCTCTTGTAGCTTGGTGGCAGTGATTGAAGAACTCTATCAATGACACTATCATCTAGAAGATTAACTCCTAGCTGAGCAAGTGGTTGTGGTACCTAGACATTCTGAGTATATGTTCACTGACAGAACTATTCTCCTCCATTTTGCAGCTGTAGAACTTATTGTAGACTTCATATCTCTCAATACGGGCATTTGCTTGAAATAGTAACTTCAACTCCTGGAACATCTCATATGCTCCATGACGTTCAAAACATCGTTGAAGTCCCGGTTCTAAGACCTAAAGCATGGCACACTGAACTATCGAGTAGTCATCAACTTTGCTCTACCAGGTGTTGATAACATCTGGTGTTGCTCCTGCAGCGGGTTTGTCACCTAGTGGTGCTTCCAGGAGTAATTCTAATGTGCAGCAATGAGAATAATCCTCAAGTTACGGACCCAGTCCGTGTAGTTGCTACCATCATCTTTCAACTTAGCTTTCTCTAGGAACGCATTAAGATTCAATGGAACAACAGCACGGGACATCTACCTACAACAACATAGACATGCAAAATACTATCAGGTACTAAGTTCATGATAAATTAAAGTTCAATTAATCAAATTACTTAAGAACTCCCACTTAGATAGACATCTCTCTAATCATCTAGGTGATCACATGATCCATATCAACTAAACCATGTCCGATCATCACGTGAGATGGAGCAGTTTTCAATGGTGAACATCAATATGTTGATCATATCTACTATATGATTCACACTCGACCTTTCGGTCTTAGTGTTTCGAGGCCATATATACATATGCTAGGCTCGTCAAGTTTAACATGAGTATTCCGTGTGTGCAAAACTGGCTTGCACCCATTGCATGTGAACGTAGAGCTTATCACACCCGATCATCACGTGGTGTTTCGACACGACGAACTGTAGCAACGGTGCATACTCAAGGAGAACACTTATACCTTGAAATTTAGTGAGAGATCATCTTATAATGCTACCGCCGAACTAAGCGAAATAAGATGCATAAAGGATAAACATCACATGCAATCAATATAAGTGATATGATATGGCCATCATCATCTTGTGCCTTTGATCTACATCTCCAAAGCACCGTCATGATCACTGTCGGTGTCAAAACCGGCGGATCTCGGGTAGGGGGTCCCGAACTGTGCGTCTAAGGCGGATGGTAACAGGAGGCAGGGGACACGATGTTTACCCAGGTCCGGGCCCTCTTGATGGAGGTAATACCCTACGTCCTGCTCGATTGATATTGATGATACGAGTATTACAAGAGTTGATCTACCACGAGATCATAGAGGCTAAACCCTAGAAGCTAGCCTATGGTATGATTGTTTGTTGTCCTGCGGACTAAACCCTTCAGTTTATATAGACACCGGAGGGGGCTAGGGTTACATAGAGTCGGTTACAAGGGAGGAGATCTACATATCCATATTGCCAAGCTTGCCTTCCACGCCAAGGAAAGTCCCATCCGGACACGGGACAAAGTCTTCAATCTTGTATCTTCATAGTCCAACAGTCCGGCCAAAGGATATAGTCCGGTTGTCCAGAGACCCCCTAATCCAGGACTCCCTCAGTAGACCCTGAACCGGACTTCAAGGACAATGAGTCCGGTGCGCAGTTTTGTCTTCGGCATTGCAAGGCGGGTTCCTCCTCCGAATACTTCATGGAAGATTTTGAACACAAGGATAGTGTCCGGCTCTGCAAAACAAGTTCCACATACCACCATAGAGAGAATAATATTTCCACAAATCTAATCTGCCGATACGTTTTGACAGCATGACATTGTGCCATGGCCCGGCCTTTATTCGAACCGTTTTTCTCAACCAGCGCTGCACATATTGCGAGGCGGTTTTCTTGACACGTCTTGTCAAAGCAGAGATCGTGTCCCCCTTATTACAGGATTCTCATCAATACGGACATGGGTAACCCAATCGTGCCTGTTGGTATGAATCCTCGATTTTAGGCAAGTCCCAAATGGCCACAAGGAGGACGCTTGATATTCACCTTCTTTATAAAGAGGCCAAGGCATGTCCTTTTTCCCCTCTCGTGCTCAATCGAATCCTTCCCCCACCTCGAGTTCCAACACCCAAGGCTCAGGTCAGGCGCTTCGGACCTTCAACCATGTCCGGATCCAACCTCCAAGGTCGGTGTATGCTTTCCTCTGTCACAGAGGAGGACATCAAGAAGCTGAGAGAGGCCAGGTATCTGACCGTAGAAATCTCGCACAGGCTACCCGCCTGAGGGCAGGTCATCCCCACTCCCGAACCCAACGAGAGTGTTGTGTTCATCTCCCACTTCCTCCGAGGGCTAGGCCTCGCTCTGGATCCCTTTGTTAGGGGGCTCATGTTCTATTATGGGCTGGATTTCCATGATCTGGCCCCGGATTCCCTCCTTCACATCTCGTCGTTCATCGTCGTGTGTGAGGCCTTCCTTCGCATTACCCCACACTTTGGCCTGTGGCTCAAGACTTTCAATGTGAAGCCGAAGATGATCGGGGGCTCACACGTAGAGTGCAGAAGTGTCGTACTAAGCAAAAGCGCTGATGCTCCATGGACAGAGGGTTCCTTCCCAGAGGTGTCCAGTTTGTGCCAGCGGGAATGGTTTTATGTCACAGTTCCCCGAAGTGCCAAGTGGGTAGCCGCCCTGCCTTTTGCTCGGGCCCCCCACCACAACTGACATCATGGATCAGCAAGGGGCTGAACTGGGGGCCGGCAAATGATGTGCCGATATTGCAAAGTCGCATCCGAGATCTCCTTGAGAGAGATGTCAGCCTGGTCATGGTAATGCAAGTCATGCTAGTTCGTTGAGTCCAGCCTTGCAAACGTCGACTCCTCCGTATGCGGGAATTCAACCCGGAAGGACCATGAACTATTCAGCACTTCCTTGGCATGACGCTCGAAGAGATGTACAAATTGTTCTTCGGACCCCAAATAGGGTGTCCGGACACCACCGAGGATGCAGGTCTGAGCTGTAATCGCCCCGATACCCAAGTAAGTAATCCCATGGCCGAACACGCTATCTTTTTATTTATCATAACATCATTCTGAAAAGTCGCTCTTTGACCAGGACTGGATAACCAAGGCGAAGATGATCAGGTGTTTGTCCCCCCTTCCCGAGGGCCTGGCCAATCCCGTACTAGACAGAATGCTCGAGACGGCACCCTATCAGGCACCCTCAGGGGAAGATAAAGGCGGGAATACAGAGGCTGAAAGCGGGCCTCGCTCACTATTCGTCCAAACCAGGGGAATTAGTGCCTCCGCGAAGGAGGATAACCAGGGAGAAGAATCTGACATTCCCTCTCCCCAAGGAAGGAAGAGGAACACCTCTGAAGACCTAGAAACAAAGGTTTTCAAACGGGGGAAGAAATCTTCGCCAGAGGGTCCCGTCTTGGAGGGTACTCTTGCCGCACAGTGCACGCGAGGGGATCAGCCCTCGACCGAGCTATAAGTAGACAAAAAGTACTTAATAGTGAAAATATCCTACCTTACTTCTAAAGACAGTAACCGAAGCTTATATCTTGTAGTTCGGATCGTAGCCCTTCTCAACAGAGTTCGTCTTCGGGGGATCTTCTTCTGGAGATGATGGAGAGCGAAACACCTCCCCCTGCCACCTCGCCTCATGAGGCAGGCGACCCTAAAGTGTCGTCGCGGAGGGTTGCTCCTGATCTGCCAAGGCCAGAGGGTAATCCTTTGGCCACACGGAGTCCTCAGTATTCGGCTCCTAAAGAGAGCAACAGAAAGAGTCTAGAACCGTACAGTGTGCAGTCGGATGCACTAAAGGATCTTCTGGAGCAAGCGGCCATCTCAGAAGCGCATCGTACGCTAATGGGTACGGTAATTGAAAGGATTTCATCCACCGAAAGCGGGTTGCATGAAGCTTTTATGAGCCTGCTGAAAGCCTTTGAGGTACGTGAAATAGTGTATGTTTTTGACAGTACCACACACGCTTGGTGTTCCCTATGTAGATAGTAGCCCCTGAGACTCTGGTTGCCGTCGAAAACAGCGGCAAACAGAGGATCATAGTCCCAGGTAATAACTAGACCGCCTTTATGTGCAGGTGGCTAAAGGTCCGGTGGCTAGACGGACTGATGAGTTTGCCGAGCTAAAGCGGCAACTTGATGCGGCAGATGCCGACATCGTGCTTGTCAACAAGCGGCTTGACGAGGCACAGGGTAAGTGATTTCTCTGGTGATCAACACATAGTAAGAGGAGCATGATGCCGGTATCTTAATATGTTGTGACTGCAGATGGAGCTGCCACCATGGAGACCCTTCGAGCGGATCTTGCCCGAGCCAAGGAACAAGCAAGAAATAGCGATGCGGCCGCTCTAAAGGCGGTCGAAGAGCTGAGGGCCGAACAGGCCGCGCATTGCCAGAGCAAGGAAAGAATAGCCAAGATGGCCGTGGAGTTGGAAGAGGCCGCTGACCGTTACCGGCTTCTTGAAAAAGAAAGTCGAGCGAAGGCGACGGACCTGGAGAAGGCCATGGTTGTAGCCAAGGAAGCCCGCTCCAAAATTAGAGCGACGAAGGAGGAGCTGCATCAAGCTGCAGATATTGCGGCTGGGAAGCCCTTTTTGTTGCGGACTAAGTTCAGAGATCCGAAGTATGTTCCTCTTGATCAACTATGGAGTTCTGCAGACGCATACGTGAATTTGGCAGCAAGTGCTGTAGATGCGGCCGAGTTCTTCAAGGATCAAAAAGATCGTGAAGTGGAGAAGTTGTTCTGGTCATAGTTCCATGCTCCAGTGCATCCGCTGCTGTTGAATGAGCGAATGGCTGAGTGGGCCGAGCTCCATAGGTTGTCCGGACTTGCCATGAGGTCTGTTGTGGATCATCCGTGGCCAGAAGGGCCAAGGCCAAATAGTTACTTTAGTTTAGTACATCAATTCCTTGGTGTTGTGCCACATATCGATGCTATGAAGAGGTCGACGGGTATAGAGGGTGCGCGGATGTTACTTGCCCGTGTCAAGACATACTGGACAGAGATGGAGGCCACCACTTTTGCAACACAGGGTTCGGCCTTGGGCCGAGTAGCTGCCGAGCACTACTTTGAAGAGGTCCTTGAAGGCGCTCGTTCGATAGAGGCGCAGTGCTCGAAGAATATTATGTTCTAGTGACATGTATTCCTATTGTAAAAACAATATTTTATTGGATTATGAAGGATGTGTTTATACTTTTGCCTGAAAGTATTATGATGCGTCATGTGCGGCCGTTTATGTATATATGTATATGACCTGAAAGATTGCAGTCGTCGGCTTCAGCCCCCACACATATAATGCGGGGGTGTTCGCAAAAAACACATATTCACACTTGATCTAACATCTTGGTCCATGAAGGAGGTGGTAGCGCAGCGAATGAGGCAATCAGACTATATTGCTTTAACACTTTCACTTAGCCATAGGAGTTTGACGGCGAGACTACTAGATTGCCCCTGGTACCTCCGCGCTCGTCCCAATACAGGGCGCGTACATACATGACCAGGGAACGACCCTTCATTAATGCGGAGGAATCCCGAAGATTCCGCTAAGTCATCGAATGGTTGACCAGTCTCGCACTTTATCATGACAGTCAGTTTTCGGCTTTCTCTACTAAGGTGCTCATCTGGATGAACCAGGGCACAATCGCAGTAGTTCTCCCAGTGCTACCTTAGCCGATATAGCGGAACATAAGGTACCAAAACATGGGAGCCGGGCAAACCCAACATTTGACCAAAGACATGATTCGAAGCTGATGCATATAAGGCCAAACTCACGACGCCGAACACTCCCTAAGGTATTCGGTCTTTATAACATCTGTAGGGCTGAACAATGCCCTTAATAATAAACCCTGAGTGTCCAGGTACGTGCAATATCCTGACGTGGCCACATGCCAAGAACGTCAGTATCCTTCTCAGTTGTATTGAGTATCCGGAGGATGTGAACAACAAGAGACAGTAAAAAAGGTTTAGCAGGGTCTTAACCTGAAAAGAAACCTTTGAGCGGGTCCCTGCTGCACGTCTGCGCCTGTGTCTCCGTTGTGCCGTATCCTGGATGGGTGTAGCACGATTGTCATCTGTAAAAGAGAAGAACTTAGGTGAAAGTTGTCGTGCCAGAAAATTGGTTATTATCAATAAACCATTAAAATTCAAGATAAGTTAGGTTGAGACGAACTAGCCCTGATTACACGCGGGACGCCCCTGGTACCGTCTATGAGGGTTTGACCATCAAACTGATCTCATGTATATGTAGTGATGCACCGGACTCACCGAACCGTGTCCGTGGTCTTGACGACCTGTCATTTCTTCTGGTTGGTGAGGCTGTCTAGTGCTTGACTGTTAAGGCCGCCGCACATTCTTCCGCGCGTAGAGAACGCTCAATATTTCCACTAACTGTGATGGTGCCACGTGGACCAGGCATCTTAAGCTTGAGAGAAGCGTAATGCGGTATTGCATTAAAATGAGCGAAAGCCACTCTTTCGAGTAGTGCTTGATAGCCACTTCGGAATGGAGCTATGTAGAAAGTTAACTTTGCGCTTCGAAAGTTGTCGAGAGAACCGAATACAACTTCTAGTAATAGAGAGCCCGTACAACGGACCTCTGGGCCTGGTATTATTCCATTGAAGGTAGTATTATTGTGGCTTATTTTTGTCGGGTCTATCCCCATTTTGCGGACTGTGTCCTGATATATCAGATTTAGACTACTACCGCCGTCCATAAGGACTCGTGTGAGGGGGTATCCGTTTATTATTAGGTCTAACACCAAGGCAGCCAATCCTTCACGCCGGATGCTTGTCGCGTGATCCCCGCTATCAGAAGTGATTGGGCAGGCCAACCAGGGGTTGAACTTAGGGGTGACGAGCTCTATGGCGCGTATGTCTCGGAGTGCGTGTTTGCTTCTCCTCTTCGTCACATGGATCATGTTTACTATTTTAACCTCTGGTGGGAATTTTTTCTGCCCTACAGTGCTTTGCTGGTGAGGTTCGTCCTCGTCTTCGCTTGGTGTCTCCCCCCCCCTTGTGTTTGGCGTTTAGCTTACCGTCCTGCTTGAAGACCCAGCATTCTCCGTGGGTGTGGTTTGCAGGCTTATCGGGGGTGCCATGAATCTGACATAGTTTGTCAAGAATCCTGTTTAGGCCGGACAGTCCATCTCTGCTGCCTTTGAAAGGCTTTTTCCGCTGACCTGGCCGAGAGCCCCTGAATCTGGCATTGACCACCATATTATCTGTGTTGTCTTCTTTATTTCGACACTTGTTTTCACTGCATCGTGGTTTTCCATTGCCATCCCTGACTTCGGATGTGCTTGGGTCGCTGGTGCTACTGCGGGCTAACGAGCTATCTTTGCCCGCGCAAAAGCAGGTCATGAGGCTTGTCAGGGCTGCCATTGTTCTCGGTTTTTCTTGGCCAAGGTGTCTGGCGAGGTATTCGTCTCACACGCTGTGTTTGAAAGCTGCTAAGGCTTCGGCGTCCGGACAGTCGACGATTTGGTTCTTCTTACTGAGAAACATGTTCCAAAGCTTTCGGGCTGACTCTCCGGGCTGTTGAATTATATGACTTAAATCGTTTGCATCCGGAGGTCGGACATAGGTCCCTTGAAAATTAGCCCGAAAAGCGTCCTCGAGCTCCTCCCAACTTCCAATTGAGTTTTCGGGGAGGCTTTTCAGCCAGTGCCGAGCTGGTCCTTTAAGCTTGAGGGGCAAGTACTTGATGGCATGGAGATCATCTTCGCGAGCCATATGGATATGGAGGATAAAATCCTCAATCTAGACCCCGGGGTATGTGGTACCGTCGTACGCTTCTATGTTCACTGTTTTGAGTCCTTCTGGGAATTCATGGTCCAGCACCTCATCGGTGAAACATAGGGTGTGTGCGGCACCCCTGTATTTGGGTGTATCATGGCGTTTGGACGGTTGTAGTATTCGGTTTTGATTTTGTGCCGAAGCACGCTTCCTAGATCCGTAGATGGATCTGGTCATACTGGTTTTTTGGCGCAAGTCCTCACGTAGATCGTGTGTCGACTTATGTGCAACTTTGGTAGACGCTCTATCGTCACCAGCTTGACACCTTGATCTCCATCGAAGCAACGTTGTTGTCTTGCCAACTATTGCTTCTACGACTATCGCTACCGCTTAGTGATAAAGTAAAGCAATTACATGGCGATTGCATTTCATACAATAAAGCAACAACCATATGGATCCTGCCAGTTGCCGATAACTCTGTTACAAAACATGATCATCGCATACAATAAAATTTAGCATCATGTCTTGACCATATCACATCACAACATGCCCTGCAAAACCAAGTTAGACATCCTCTACTTTGTTGTTGCAAGTTTTATGTGGCTGCTACGGGCTGAGCAAGAACCGTTCTTACCTACGCATCAAAACCACAACGCGGTATAGTGATTGCTTTTTGATCTTCAGAAAGAACCATGTTCATTGAATCCGATTCAACTAAAGCTGGAGAAACAGACACCCACTAGCCACCTGTGTGCGAAACACGTCGGTAGAACCAGTCTCGCGTCAGCGTACGCGTAATGTCGGCCGTGGGCCGCTTCATCCAACAATGCCACTGAATCAAGAATCAACTAGTGACGGCAAGCAATATGTATATACCCACGCCCACAACTCCTTTGTGTTCTACTCATGCATATAACATCTACGCATAGACCTGGCTCGGATGCCACTGTTGGGGACGCAGTAATTTCAAAAAAATTCCTACGCACACACAAGATCGATCATGGTGATGCATAGCAACGAGAGGGGAATAGTGTTGTCCATGTACCCTCGTAGACCGTAAGCGGAAGCGTTATGACAAAGCGGTTGATGAAGTCGAACGTCTTCACGATCCGACCGATCCTAGCACCGAAGGTACGGCACCTTCGCGATCTGCACACGTTGAGCTCGGTGACGTCCCACGAACTCTAGATCCAGCTGAGTGTCGAGGGAGAGTTTTGTCAGCACGACGACATGATGACGGTGATGATGAAGCTACCGGAAGAGGGCTTCGCCCACTGCAACGATATGACCGAGGTGGATTATGGTGGAGGGGGGCACCGCACACGGCTAAACAATGTAAACTTGTGTGTTCTAGGGTACCCCTGCCCCCGTATATAAAGGAGCAAGTGGGGAGGCCGGCCGTCCCTAGGGCGCGCCAAGGAGGGGAGGAATCCTCCTCCTAGTAGGAGTAGGATTCCTCCTTTCCTAGTCCTACTAGGAAGGGGAAGGAAGGAGTGGGAGAGAGGAAGGAAAGCGTGGGCGCCACCCCCCTCCTAGTCCAATTCGGACCCAAGGGGGAGGGGGCACGCGGCCTGCCCTGGCAGCCCCTCTCTCTCCACTAAGGCCCATCTAGGCCCAGTAGTTCCCCTGGGGGGTTCCGGTAACCCTCCGGCACTCCGGTTTTCTCCGAAATCACCCGGAACACTTCCGGTGTCCGAATATAGCCGTCCAATATATTAATATTTATGTCTCGACCATTTCGAGACTCCTCGTCATGTCTGTGATTATACCCGGGACTCCGAACTACCTTCGGTACATCAAAACACATAAACTCATAAAACCGATCGTCACCAAACGTTAAGCGTGCGGACCCTATGGGTCCGAGAACTATGTAGACATGACCGAGACTCATCTCTGGTCAATAACCAATAGTGGAACCTGGATGCTCATATTGGTTCCTACATATTCTACGAAGATCTTATCGGTCAAACCGCATAACAACATACATTGTTCCCTTTGTCATCGTATGTTACTTGTCTGAGATTCGATCGTCGATATCTCAATACCTAGTTCAATCTCATTACCAGCAAGTCTCTTTACTCGTTCCGTAATGCAACATCCCGTAACTACTCATATGTCACATTGCTTGCAAGTCTTATAGTGATGTGCATTACTGAGAGGGCCCAGAGATACCTCTCCGATACACGGAGTGACAAATCCTAATCTCGATCTATGCCAACTCAACAAACACCATCGGAGACACCTGTAGAGCACCTTTATAATCACCCAGTTACGTTGTGACGTTTGGTAGCACACAAAGTGTTCCTCCGGTATTCGGGAGTTGCATGATCTCATAGTCATAGGAACATGTATAAGTTATGGAAGAAAGCAATAGCAACAAACTAAACGATCATCGTGCTAAGCTAACGGATGGGTCAAGTCAATCACATCATTCTCTAATGATGTGATCCCCGTTTATCAAATGACAACTCTTTGTCCATGGCTAGGAAACTTAACCATCTTTGATTAACGAGCTAGTCAAGTAGAGGCATACTAGTGACACTCTGTTTGTCTATGTATTCACACATGTACTAAGTTTCGGTTAATACAATTCTAGCATGAATAATAAACATTTATCATGATATAAGGAAATATAAATAACAACTTTATTATTGCCTCGTAGGGCATATTCCTTCAATATAACTCAAGGATTCGATTACATAGATAGATCTCGAAACAAAACTCAAAGCTAAGAATCATTACCAAAACTTTATTCTACTAGAAAGATATAACCAAAAAGGATTGAAAACTAAGAAAACAATAAAGGTTAAAGATGTGATGGCATACGAACCGGGCACCTCCCCCAAGCTTGGCGTTGCCAAGGGGAGTTGCACATACCCGTGTATTTATGTTCTCGGTCTTCGGGGGTGGTGATGAAAGGTTTGTTGATGTTGTAGGCTTGCCCAATTTTTCCTCAGCTTACGCTTGAGACGGAAGCTTCCTCCTTCACCCAGTTGGATCTCCTGCTCCAGTGTTAAATATCTTTTGCATAATTTCTTGCTTTTCTCTCGCAAAGACAAAGGATAAACTCGATTCTTTGGTTTCTTTGCGTTGTTCAGGAGACTTACTTTTAATCTCCATGGGATGTCCCTAGGGGGTTAGAGGACTTCCTCATCATCGGAGACTGTCTCCTCCTTTCCCTTTGATTAGTCTTCTGTCCTCCTGGTTCAACCATAATGCTCCACATCCCCATAGGCTTTAGGTTTGTGATATAATCACCTACATAATTCTCTCCCTCCGAATCTTGAGATGACATATTTTCAGATCTGCCAGGAAAATCAGCACGAAACAAGAAAGGGATTTCGTCGTGGTTACGGATGGTCAAAAACGTTCGAAGAATATATAATGTTTTTCTGATGGTGTTTGTTGAGTTGGCATAGACCGAGATTAGTATTTCACTCTGATTGTCGGAAAGGTATCTCTGGGCCCTCTCGGTAATGCACATCACTATAAGCCTTGCAAGCAATGTGACTAATGAGTTAGTTACGGGATGATGCATTACGGAACGAGTAAAGAGACTTTCCGGTAACGAGATTGAACTAGGTATTGAGATACGACGATCGAATCTCGGGCAAGTAACATACCGATGACAAAGGGAACAACGTATGTTGTTATGCGGTTTGACCGATAAAGATCTTCATAGAATATGTAGGAACCAATATGAGCATCCAGGTTCCGCTATTGGTTATTGACCGAAAGTGAGTCTCGGTCATGTCCCATAGTTCTCGAACCCGTAGGGTCCGCACGCTTAACTTTTGATGATGATCGGTATTATGAGTTTATGTGTTTTTGATGTACCGAAGGTAGTTAGGAGTCCCGGATGTGATCACGGACATGACGAGGAGTCTCGAAATGGTCGAGACATAAATATTGATATATTGGAAGGCCATGTTTGGACACCGGAATGGTTTCGGATAAGTTTGGGCAATTATCGGAGTATCGGGGGGTTTCTGGACCCCCCCCCGGGAGTCAATCGGCCTTAATGGGCCATGCTGGGAGAGAGGAGGAGGAGGCCAAGTGGGCCCCCCAAGCTCAATCCAATTTGGGGAGGGGGCTGGCCCCCCTTTCCTTCTCTCCTTCTCCCTCTTCCTTCTTCTCCTACTCCAACTAGGGAAGGGGGGACCTACTCCTACTAGGAGTAGGAATCCCCCTTGGGTCACGCCATAGAGAGTGTCGGCCCTCCACTCCTTTATATACGGAGGAGGGGGCACCCCATAGACACACAAGTCGACAGTTATCTTAGCCGTGCGTGGTGCCCCCTCCACAGATTTCCACCTCGGTCATATCGTTGAAGTGCTTAGGCGAAGCCCTGCATCGGTAACTTCATCATCACCGTCACCACGCCGTCGTGCTGCGAAACTCATCCTAGGCGCTGGAGGTCAGAGTACGGGAGGGCCGTCACTCGGCTGAGCGTGTGCGGATCGTGAAGGTGTCATGACTGTCGATACTTGATCGCTTCCGATTTCGCTAAGTGGTTCATAGAACACATCTCCTCCAGATTTGTGTGCTAACAAGGAAATATATTCGTGCACAACAACACTCCCCATTCATAGCGAGTGCGGGTAGTCCACTTAGCTGATGGATCCACGGTCGTGGCTGCGTTAGTTTTTTTTAACAAAAAGTGCCCCAACAGCTTCAGCTCATCATAGAGCTAATCGTAGGGCAGCCTAAGAGAATTAGAGGAGAAGAGTGATGAAGCTATGTACCTAGGGTAGGGTCATAGACCTGACCTAGACATCCTCCCCTAGGACATCACCCTAAAGCCAGGATCATTCAAAGGGTACCATCATCCACTCGACCAGAGACATTCCACTCGGAAGAATCAATGTCACTCGACCGTCGCAGAAGTCACTCGACGGGCAGAAGAGCTAAAGCCAGTCCGCATGAACAACGGTCGGGCATTTACTTATAGGCTTAATTGTCATTTATGGCACTTTAGTGTGGGCGTTACCAATAACGTTCTCTCTTCAAGGTACCTTAAACCCTCTGTGACGTGGGCTGGCTGGGGTCCTGGCGCACTCTATATAAGCCACCCCCCTCCACGGGCACAAGGGTTCGCACCCCCTGTAACTCACACGCATATAATCCAGTCGACCGCCTCCGGGCTCCGAGACGTAGGGCTGTTACTTCCTCCGAGAAGGGCCTGGACTCGTAAAACTCGCGTGTACAATTCCTCCATAGCTAGGATTTTGCCTCTACATTCCTACCCCCATTCTACTGTCAGACTTAGAACCACGACAGTTGGCACCCACCTTGGGGCAGGTGTCTTAGCGACTTGTTGGAGAAGTTGCAATTTTTCTAATCCCCATCAACATGGTTTCAGACGGAGGTTTGGCCGAGGGCCGCGAGATCCGTCTCAGCGCGCTCGTATTCATCGCCGACCACTCCGCTTGGCTCCAAGAAGCGCCACTCGACGTCGAGGCGCTGCCCGTCCGCGGGGCGACGCACTTTCGCGTGTGCGTCCGTGCCGTCCTCCTACGGCAGCCGTTGACTCAGTATCGGTCGGCTCCTGTGCTGACCTCCCTTCCTACAGCCCGCCGGAGCAAACATTCCGGTCGATCGAGGCTTCAGCGGTGGGTGAGGCATGCGGTGGCTCGCCAGTCGGCCACCCCCCAAGTCGCGGCAATCGAGCCCGACGAAACTCTCTACGGCCTGTTCGACTGGCTCCGTAGAGACTACATCCGAGTGCGACAGCAGCGACCCCGTGGCGGAAGTTTTGATGGTCAATAGACCATGCAGTCCTCCTGGCTTCACCCGTGAAGACGGAGGCAATGGGGGCGGCGATCCGTCGCGTGTTCACGAAGAGTACCGCCCTGAACCCCTCTCTTCATAGCGGAGGGAAGAACTTCGCCGTCGGAACATGGATGCGCTTCACACTCCTATCGTTGGAGAAACCCCTGAGGCCCAGGCCTTGGAGGAGGCGCGCCTGGCCAACTTGGCTGAGCGCACTCGACTGGAGAACCTCCAGCGCGCACTCGACGAGCGTGCTCGGCAGCGTATCCCCGAGTCCAGTCGACGTCAACTTTTTCCGCCTCCGACTCAGGTATACCGAACTCCGATCCAGAATCTCGCAGCTGCGGCCCGAATAGCGGAGTCAATTCAACCTTCCCAGTCAGAAGCTGGTCGAGGTTTGGTGCAGATCCGGGCTTTGCTCCGAGCAGCGGGAGAGCAGAATACAGCAGTATCTCAGTCGCGGAATAGGATCCATAGCAGATCCGTGGTTGCAGACACAGTCCAGTCGGCTCACAGCCCGAGATCGCCCCCGAGGCGTGAGGGACGTGGGGACCGGCGAGATCAGTACAGAAACCGTGAGCAGTATGATCACCGACTCGATCACGATGGTCGTCGTCGAGTGCCCACGCCTCCCCCAAGGAGTGGGTCATACGTGCCTCGGCAGCATGATGACAGACGTCCTCACAGTGGTGGGCGAAGGATTCCAGTCGACCCCAGAGAACCGGGCTTTGATGCGAGATCTATTCTTGTTCAGGGTCTGGTCGACAGAAACAGAGCTCACAGAGAAGGCCACGACAGAGATTTTCCAACCAACAGCAGAGTGCATGTCTCAGGTCCAGAGTGCTTCAGCAGAGCCATCAGGGCTGCGGTGATTCCTCCCAACTTCAGGTTGGCGACTGGAGTCAGTAAGTTCACTGGTGAGTCCAAGCCTGACACTTGGCTTGAGGATTACCGAGTGGCTGTACAGATTGGTGGTGGCAACGATGAAGTTGCCATGAAGCATCTCCCTTTGATGTTAGAGGGCTCGGCCAGAGCGTGGCTGAATCAGTTAGCGCCTGGTAGTATTTATACTTGGGAAGATCTTGCTCGGGTATTTGTCAGAACATTTGAACGTACTTGCAAATGACCAGCAGGGCTGACAGAATTACAGTGTTGCGTTCAGAAACCGAATGAAACTCTGAGAGATTATATCCAGAGGTGGATCACATTACACCATACAGTGGAGAATGTGTCAGATCACCAAGCAATTTGTGCCTTCAAAGAAGGCGTTAAGTATCGGGAATTGAATCTGAAATTCGGTCGGACAGGAGATATGACTCTGACTCGGATGATGGAGATTGCCACCAAATACGCCAATGGTGAAGAGGAAGACCGACTCCGGAGTGGCAAGCACAAAACAGTCGCCCATGAAACCGGAGGAGGGAACTCCAGTCGGAAGCAGAAGCGCAAAGCCGAGCCAGCTGCTCCTGGAGAAGCCTTAGCCGTGACTCAAGGAAAGTTCAAAGGGAAACCCAAAGGACCGTGGAACCCCAAGAAAGTAAAAGATCAAGATGGAAATGATGTGCTAGATTTACCATGCCACATTCACACTAAGAAAGATGAAGAGGGTAATTTCATTTACCCGAAGCATACCACTCGACAGTGTCGACTCCTAATCCAGCAATTCCGAGAGAAACAACCCAAGGAAAAGGAGAAGGAAACGGACAAAGTTGAGGATGAGGAAGAGGACGATGATGGTTACCCCCACGTCAATTCCACTCTGATGATTTTCGCTGATGTTGAGAGTAAGAGTCGACTGAAAGTCATCAACAGAGAAGTGAACATGGTCGCTCCGGTGACACCCAGTTATTTGAAATGGTCTCAGACTGCCATTACATTCGACCAGTCCGATCACCCAGCGCACATAGCCACCCCTGGGAGGCAAGCGCTGGTGGTCGACCCAGTAGTCGAAGGCACTCGATTGACTAAGGTTCTGATGGATGGTGGCAGTGGTCTGAATATACTGTATGCAGAGACGTTGAAAGGAATGGGCATTCTGATGTCCAGACTCAGTGAAAGCAATATGAGTTTCCATGGAGTTATTCCTGGCAAGAAGGCTGCGTCACTCGGCCAGATCGCCCTTGATGTAGTTTTCGGTGATTCCAAGAATTACCGCAAAGAAAAGTTGACATTTGAAGTTGTGGATTTCCAGAGTGCTTATCATGCTATTCTGGGCAGGCCAGCTTATGCACGTTTTATGGCTCGACCATGTTACGTGTACCTCAAATTGAAGATGCCTGGTCCTAAAGGAGTGATCACTATCACTGGCAATCGAAAGAAGGCAGAAGAGTGCTTCCAGAAGGGCTCAAAGATCGCCGATGCACAGATGACGGCAGTGGAATTGCAGGAGTATCAAAAAAATGTAGATCCGAGTGATTTGTTGCGAGCTAAGAAGCCTGCCACAGATTCAGCATTTCAGTCGTCTGGTGAAACGAAGCCGATTCATATTCACCCAATGGATCCCAATGCTGCTCCGACTCACATTTCAACAACACTCGACTCCAAATAGGAAGAAGCGCTCATCTAGTTCCTCCGTGAGAACTAGGACATCTTTGCATGGAAACCTTCTGACATGCCAGGTGTTCCCAGGGGACTGGCTGAGCATCGTTTGCGAGTCGACCCAAAAGTGAAACCAGTCAAAGAACATCTTCGACGGTCCGCCGTACAGAAGAGAAAGGCAATCGGTGAAGAAGTGGCTCGGCTTCTAGCAGCTGAGTTTATCCGAGAGATTTATCACTCCGAGTGGTTAGCTAATGTTGTCATGGTCCCAAAGAAGGACGACTCACTTCGCATGTGCATTGACTTCAAACATATCAATCGGGCCTGCCCGAAAGATCACTTTCCTCTCCCTCGCATCGACCAAATAGTCGACTCGACTGCGGGGTGTGAGCGTTTGTCCTTTTTGGACGCTTATTCCGGGTATCATCAGATCCGTCTGTATGGACCCGATGAGATAAAAACAGCTTTCATCACCCCATTTGGGTGCTTCTGTTATGTCACTATGCCATTCGGCTTGAAGAACGCTGGAGCCACATTCATGCGGATGATTCAGAAGTGTTTACTCACTCAGATCAGTCGGAATGTGGAAGCATACATGGATGACATTGTGGTCAAGTCACGTAAAGGTTCCGACCTACTGGCTGACCTTGCTGAAACCTTTGCCAACCTCAGAAGGTATGATATCAAGCTTAATCCATCAAAGTGCACGTTTGGAGTTCCAGGCGGAAAATTACTCGGTTTTCTCGTTTCCGAACGAGGGATCGACGCTAACCCAGAGAAAGTGGGTGCCATACTCCGGATGAAACGCCCTGTGCGTGTGCATGATGTCCAGAAGCTTACTGGTTGTTTGGCCGCCCTAAGTCGATTCATTTCTCGCCTCGGTGAAAAGGCACTGCCTCTTTACCGACTGATGAAGAAGTCAGATAAGTTCGAGTGGACTCCTGAAGCTGATGCAGCATTTGCAGAGCTTAAAGCCCTGCTTTCCACCCAGCCGGTGCTTGCTGCTCCAATCAGCAAAGAGCCTTTACTGCTTTACATTGCAGCCACTGGACAAGTCGTCAGTACAGTACTTACGGTCGAGCGGGAAGAAGAAGGAAAAGCTTACAAAGTTCAGCGCCCAGTATACTATGTTTCTGAAGTTTTGACTCCATCAAAGCAAAGATATCCACATTATCAGAAGCTTGTTTATGGGATTTATATGACCACGAAGAAGGTTGCACATTACTTCTCTGACCACTCCATTACAGTCGTCAGCGACGCTCCATTATCAGAGATTCTGAACAACAGAGATGCAACTGGTCGAGTGGCAAAGTGGGCGATTGAACTCCTTCCCTTAGATATCAAGTTCGAAGCAAAGAAAGCTATCAAGTCCCAAGCAATAGCGGATTTCCTTGCCGAGTGGATCGAACAGCAACTGCCGACTCAAGTTCACTCGGAGCACTGGACCATGTTCTTTGATGGTTCCAAGATGCTGAATGGTTCTGGTGCTGGGGTGGTACTGGTATCCCCCCGAGGAGACAAGCTCAGATATGTCCTCCAGATTCACTTTGATTCCTCCAATAACGAAGCAGAGTATGAAGCACTCTTGTATGGGTTACGTATGGCCATCTAACTCGGCGTCCGTCGCCTCATGGTCTATGGCGACTCAGATTTGGTAGTCAATCAAGTGATGAAGGAGTGGGACGTTAGAAGCCCAGCCATGACTGGCTACTGTAACGCGGTGAGGAAGTTGGAAAAGAAGTTTGAGGGGTTAGAGCTCCATCATATACCCCGACTGAAAAATCAAGCAGCCGATGATTTAGCAAAGATAGGCTCCAAGAGAGAAGCCATTCCCAATAATGTGTTCCTGGAGCATATTCATGCACCTTCAGTTCAAGAAATCCCTTCACTGAAGAGCCCTCACAGCCAAAGAGTGCCACCAATCCGACTGAAGTCGAGATTCTAGCCATGGTCGACCTAATCATGGATATTTTGGTTATTACTCCCGACTGGATAGTGTCGTACATCGCGTATATCCTTAGGAAGGAACTCCCAGAGGATGAAGAAGAGGCTCGACAGATCATCCGTCGATCCAAAGCCTTTACTGTGATAAGAGGACAACTGTTCAGGGAAAGTGTAATCGGAGTCAGCCAGAAATGCATAACCCCGGAAGAAGGTCTAGCGATCCTCAACGACATCCACTCGGGGACCTGTGGCCACCATGCGTCCTCTAGGACCATCGTGGCTAAAGCATACCGAGCTGGATTTCATTGGCCATGAGCAAATGAAATGGCGAAAGATATAGTCGACAGATGTGAAGGCTGCCAGTTTTACTCCAATATTTCCCACAAACCTGCGTCAGCCCTGAAGACCATTCTACTCGTCTAGCCCTTTGATGTTTGGGGACTAGATATGGTTGGACCACTGAGGACTGGTAGGAGCGGCTTCACTCACGTGCTTGTAGCAGTTCGACAAGTTTACCAAGTGGATTGAAGCCAAGCCTATCAAGAATCTGGAAGCTAGTACTGCCGTCAGCTTCATCAGAGAATTGACGTTCAGATACGGAGTTCCTCACAGCATCATCACTGACAATGGATCAAACTTCGATTCAGATGAGTTCAAAGCCTTCTGCGCCTCCCAAGGCACGCGAGTCGACTATGCTTTAGTCGCCCATCCCCAGTCGAATGGACAAGCAGAGAGAGCAAATGGCCTGATTCTCAAAGGATTGAAACCCCGACTGATACGAGACCTCAAGCATGCAGCAGGCGCCTGGGTTGATGAACTTCCATCAGTTCTTTGGGGATTGAGGACAACTCCCAATCGGTCGACTGGCCGAACTCCATTCTTCTTGGTCTATGGAGCTGAAGCTGTTCTACCGAGTGACTTGCTTCATAATGCACCACGAGTCGAGCTCTTCTCTGAAGATGAAGCAGAGCAATCTCGGCAGGACGCAGTCGACCTCCTAGAGGAGGAAAGAGAGATGGCCTTGATCTGGTCGACCATTTATCAGCAAGACTTGGGTCGATTCCACGCCAGAAATGTGAAAGGTCGAGCCTTTCAAGAGGGAGACTTGGTTCTTCGAGTGGATCAGCAGAAACCACACAAGCTCGCTCCTGCTTGGGAAGGCCCCTTCATTGTCACCAGAGTGCTCCACAACGGAGCATACCACCTTTACAATGTTGAGCATAAGAAGGACGAGCCACGGGCTTGGAATGCGGAGTTGCTCCGCCCCTTTTACACTTAAGTACTCATTCCAATAAAATGTAATAAGAAATACCTTTGTAATTTGCTTATCAAAGACAAGAGCTTTACAGTCCTCTTAAACGATTCTCATTGCTTTTATTTGCGTCTGAAATCCCCCAGTGGGTGACTTAGCTGCGAATCCATTTCGCCTAAGTTTAAAAGAAAATCCTACAGAGTGGTGAGCAAGCCTCCCACTCGGAGGCTTAGCTACGAATCCATTTCGCTTAAGTTTAAAAAAATCCTACCGAGTGGTGAGCAAGCCTCCCACTCGGGGGCTTAGCTGCAGTCCAGTACTCGCCTAAGTTTGTAAAATCCTACCGAGTGGTGAGCAAGCCTCCCACTCGGGGCTTAGCTGCAGTCCAGTACTCGCCTAAGTTTAAAAAATCCTACCGAGTGGTGAGCAACCCTCCCACTCGGGGGCTTAGTTGCAGTCCAGTACTCGCCTAAGTTTGTAAAATCCTACCGAGTGGTGAGCAAGCCTCCCACTCGAGGGCTTAGCTGCAATCCAGTACTCGCCTAAGTTTGTAAAAATCCTACCGAGTGGTGAGCAAGCCTCCACTCGGGGGCTTAGCTGCAGTCCAGTACTCGCCTAAGTTTGTAAAAATCCTACCGAGTGGTGAGCAAGCCTCCCACTCGGGGGCTTAGCTGCAGTCCAGTACTCGCCTAAGTTTGTAAAATCCTACCGAGTGGTGAGCAAGCCTCCCACTCGGGGGCTTAGCTGCAGTCCAGTACTCGCCTAAGTTTAAAAAATCCTACCGAGTGGTGAGCAACCCTCCCACTCGGGGGCTTAGTTGCAGTCTAGTACTCGCCTAAGTTTGTAAAATCCTACCGAGTGGTGAGCAACCCTCCCACTCGGGGGCTTAGCTGCAGTCCAGTACTCGCCTAAGTTTAAAAAATCCTACCGAGTGGTGAGCAACCCTCCCACTTGGGGGCTTAGCTGCAGTCCAGTACTCGCCTAAGTTTGTAAAATCCTACCGAGTGTGAGCAACCCTCCCACTCGGGGGCTTAGCTGCAGTCCAGTACTCGCCTAAGTTTAAAAATCCTACCGAGTGGTGAGCAACCCTCCCACTCGGGGGCTTAGCTGCAGTCCAGTACTCGCCTAAGTTTAAAAAATCCTACCGAGTGGTGAGCAACCCTCCCACTCGGGGGCTTAGCTGCAGTCCAGTACTCGCCTAAGTTTGTAAAATCCTACCGAGTGGTGAGCAACCCTCCCACTCGGGGCTTAGCTGCAGTCCAGTACTCGCCTAAGTTTGTAAAAATCCTACCGAGTGGTGAGCAACCCTCCCACTCGGAGGCTTAGCTGCAGTCCAGTACTCGCCTAAGTTTGAAAAATCCTACCGAGTGGTGAGCAACCCTCCCACTCGGGGGCTTAGCTGCAGTCCAGTACTCGCCTAAGTTTAAAAAATCCTACCGAGTGGTGAGCAACCCTCCCACTCAGGGGCTTAGCTGCAGTCCAGTGCTCGCCTAAGGTTTAAAGTCCGTCCTTATCCGCAAGGACGACGAGGTGCAGGTCGACTACAACCTTCTCCTTTGGAGCTGTGCCACAAATACAACGTGCGCTCCATCACCATTCGCAAGGACGACGAGGTGCAGGTCGACTGCAACCTTCTCCTTCGGAACTGCGCCACAAATACAACATGCGCTCCATCACCATCCGCAAGGACGACGAGGTGCAGGTCGACTGCAACCTTCTCCTTTGGAGCCGCGCCACAAATACAACACGCTCTCCATCCCCATCTGCAAGGACGGCGAGGTGCAGGTCGACTACAACCTTCTCCTTAGGAGATGCGCCACAAGTACAACGTACGCTCCATCCCTATCCACAAGGACGACGAGGTGCAAGTCGACTACAACCTTCTCCTTAGGAGCTGCACCACAAGTACAACATACGCTCCATCCCTATCCGCAAGGACGATGAGGTACAGGTCGACTGCAACCTTCTCCTTCGGGGCTGCGCCACAAATACAATGTGCGCTCCATCCCCATCCGCAAGGACGACGAGGTGCAGGTCAACTGCAACCTTCTCCTTTGGAGCTGCACCACAAATACAATGTGCGCTCCATCCCTGTCCGCAAGGACAACGAGATGCAGGTCAAAAGATTATTCAGAGTAAAGAGCAAATTCCACTCGAAGGCAAATACAAGAATATTCAGAAGAAAAAAACCAAGTTCAGATAAATCCTAAACTTCCGGACGACGGATCAAAAGTATTCGAGCATCAAGCCCGAAGGAGTTTAATGGTTACAGCAACCACTCGGCATTCCGAGGCAAATTTAAGGTAGGTTTAAATCTCAAAGTTTGTTCATTCGGCAGGAGGAGGGCTGGCAGGTTCGACGAATTCGTCCAAGTCAATTCCATCTGCAATCCGAGTGAGAGCAGCGATGAAAGTCTCCATAAAGGACTGGAAATCATGTCTTTTGGTGTTGGAGACCTTGATCGCCGCCAGCTTATCTTCGCGGGCTTCCTTGCAGTGGACTCTTACCAAGGTCAATGCCACTTCAGCACCAGACCGGGTAGAGGACTTCTTCCATTCTTGCACTCGACCAGGGACCTCGTTGAGTTGAGCCATCAGAAACTCGAGGTCATTTTGAAGCGTCGCCCTTGGCCAGAGTGATGAGTCGATCCGTGAAACTGCCACCTTCAGACGAGCGAGGTAACTTGTAACACTGGCGACGCGGGATTCCAGTCGAAGTGCATTCATGGCAGCCTCGTTGCCGACTAGATAAACAATAGGGTCCAAACCCGTCTCGATCCGTCCAGTCTCCTCGTCAAAGTTTTGGCAGAATTCTACAGTCAAGGAGTTAGTGAGTCGACTGGATAGGACTAACTTGCAAGCAGTAAAGCAGACGGATTAAAAGGAGTACCTTCCAGCATAAGAAAGAGCTTCTTGGCAAGAGTTCTCAGATAGGCTTCCACGTCATTTCTCTTACGAGCCATGGATTCCAGCTTCTCATTCAGAGCCACCTTATCCTTCTTTAGACGAGTTGCCTCTCGGTTGGATTTAGTGAGAGAGGACTTCAGCTTGCTTACTTCTTCTTCTAGCGCTCCGACTGAAGCCAACTTCTAGCCAGCAAGGGCAGTCTTATCTTGAGCCTCCTGCGCAGCTGCAAGGTCCAAGTCCTTCTTCTCTAGAGCCAACCTCATTTCTCTACAAAATAAGCAATCGGATCAAACAAGAGATCGAAGAAATATTTTAAAGGACGATCGACGTGAGCAGTCGACAGGCGAGTCCAGTACCAGCAACTTCATCTTGAGCTTTCTTCAAAAAATTTTGGGCCAGCTCCAAGTCAAGGTTGAGTTGCCTCTGCTTCTCCTCAAATTCGGCGAACTTGGAAATGAGAGTACAAGATTTTGCAGAGGGTAAAAGACATATCAATCGACAAGATCAAAGATTATTTACTTCCGAGTGAATAAACCTTCAAAGTTTACTCAGACCCCAGCCGACTGCCCGCAGTCGACCGCGGTCTCGGGGACTACACCCAGCGGGTGCACTTGGCGTGCCCCCACTAATTCAGATTCCACTCAGCCGGTCCGCCTGGGTCGAGTAAAAAAAGAGAAGAACTATTCAGACCCCGGCCGACTGCCAGCAGTCGACCGCGGTCTCGGGGACTACACCCAGTGGGTGCACTTGACGTGCCCCCACTAGTTCAGATCCCACTCGATCAGTCTGCCCGGGTCGAGTGGAAGAAAGGAACATGAAAAGAAGTACTCAGACCCCAGCCGACTGCCCGCAGTCGACTGCGGTCTCGGGGACTACACCCAGTGGGTGCACTTAGCCTGGCCCCACCGGTTCAGATCCCACTCGACCAGACTGATAGGTAGAGTGTAAATACTAAACACAACAAAACACCTAGTGGGTGTACAGATTCGACGCAAACAATAAGAGATTGTATGAAAGAAAATATTTCAGGTAGCATATCCTAATAGAACAAGGTCAGTCGAAAGTCAACTTACCTGGACATTGGCCCGAAGAGCCGCGCTGGCATCGTAAGCAGCCTGGCTGTTGTCGTGCACCGTCTTCATCCGCTCCATCATCATGCTAGCCTAATGGATGGCCTCCGCAGCGGCGTCCGACTGGCTTTCCGGAACATGATAGTTGGTGAAGAAGGGAGCAGACGGCCCAGATGCGGCATCTTGGAGCTCCGAGGCATGAGGTTGGACGGCTGAAGGAAACACTGGTACAATCGACGGTGAGGGGCGCTCACTCAACAATGGGACAGCAAAAGTTATAGAGGCCCCACCTGCATCTTCAGGTTGTTGGACGGTTGGTTCTGCCGTCAGTCCCGGCTGAGATGTCTTGCCAGTCGCTACCTTTTTGTTCTTTCTGGGTCTCGGGGCCACATCTTCATCATCATCCGGAAGCTCGATAACGTTGAGTGGGGCTGCAAATAAATCAGTCGACCCCAAGTGAATCACCAGAATTTAATCGACCAAATAATAAAGAACAAGATCATGAGAATTGTACCTGGGTTGGAGGTAACCGCGTCTTCCATTTCCTCGTCTCGGTATTGGCGGGAGGAAGTTCCAGAGGTAGCAGCACTGCAAATGTCAACATTTAGTCGGTTATGTTCTGTTGCTCGAGTCGACCAAAGGATCAGGTCAGATGGTTACCCAGAGATGGTGGTAATGGTCACTTTGATTCTGGGCAAAGCCTTCGGCGGTTTGGAGGATGCGGCCTTCAATGGTTTCGGCGCTGGAGGCAGCGCAGTCTTGAGCTGTTTCGATACCTTCTCGGTCGGCACTGGAGAAGACGTCCGAGGGCGCTTTGAAGACTGCCTAGTTGGTGCGGCCACCAGGTCAGGGGTGCGTGCCGAGTCATGAGCGTGCTTGGACCTCCTTTCTCTGCGAGGAGGCGAGCCAACCTCTTCTTTGTCACTCAGGTCGTCACTCTCCTCGTCCTCCTCTGCATCCGAGTGCCACTCGCCACTCTCGCCCCCGCTCGCCTCTCCCTCGACGTTTTGCTCCTACACTCCATTGGGCATTGAGTACATATCAACAAGAGCCTGAAATACAATGAACAAAAGAAAGACAGTCGACCGTCAACAAGATGCTACATAGTAAATCAAGAAGACACTCGACAATGCAGAATCGTACCTATTCCGGCTGGCGCGAATGGTCGAATGGAACCACCCTCCTGGACCCTAGGGGATTATAATTGTTGCTGGTAATACCTCTCAGCCACTGCTCCACCGTGTCCTCACTGACATCCTCCGGGTGGATCCGAGTGGAATCCTCGAGTCCCGAGTACATCCACATCGGATGGTCACGAGCTTGGAGTGGTTGGATGTGTCGACTGAAGAAGACCTCCAGCAGGTCCATACCGGTCACTCCGTCGCGGACAAGTTGGACAACCCACTCAACAAACACCTTCACCTACACCTTCTCCTCTGGGATCACTTTCAAGGTGGAGGGCTTCTCCACTCGAGCCATGGAAAAGGGGGGAAGTCCAGTCAACTGGCCCGGGGTCGGCTGGTCCTTGCAGTAGAACCAGGTCGACTGCCAACCCCGGACCAAGTCGGGAAGGATCATAGTTGGGAAAGTGCTTTTGTTCCTCATTTGAATTCCAAGACCCCCGCACATCTATATCACGTGCGTCCTCTCGTCACTTGGGTTGGCCTTCTTGACCGTCTGAGAGCGACATGTGAATATGTGCTTGAAGAGACCCCAGTGTGGTCGACAACCCAAGAAGTTCTCGCACATGGACACGAAAGCGGCAAGGTACACGATGGTGTTTGGAGAAAAGTGGTGGAGTTGAGCCCCAAAGAAGTTCAAGAAACCGCGAAAGAAAGGGTGGGGAGGCAAAGAAAACCCGCGGTCGACATCGGTGGCAAGGAGAACGCACTCACCCTCTTGCGGCTGTGGCTCAGTCTCATTCCCCGGGAGCCACACCAATTCGTGGGGGATCAGTCCCCCCTCAACCAGGTCATCCATGTCATCTTGACTAATTCTTGAGCGGATCCAGTCGCCCTGGATCCAGCCAGGCGGCAGGCCGGACCTCGACGAAGATCCGCCCCGGCTGGTCTTCTTCCCTTTCGCCTTCGCCATCGCCTTCTTCGCACGCTCCAACGCCACCGTCTTCTCCTTGCCCATGGCAGAGAATCGAGTTCGAGCAGGGCAACAACGCCAAGAGCAGAAGCAGGCGCAGCGGAGAAATCTGAGGAGGAGGAAGAAGAATGGGGGCGCACTGTTCAAAAGCCCCGGTCCGGTGCCTTATATAAGGTCACTTCCGAGTGACTCACTTGTAGGCCCGGACGATCTTATCAAATCCCGCAACAGTCGCGCGCGTGATACGTGGCAAAAAATGTGGCGTGGAGATCGAAGCGGCCTGCCTAATCCGTCCCGATTACTGCAGCCTCCCCCGCCCGGTGCGCTTCCCAAAATTCGAATCCCGTGAAATCCGCAGACGGCAGAACAACCCGTTAGACGGAAGATTTTTTCCATATCAACACTTGAAACTTAACAACGAAAGTTCACTCGACAAAACCAAGAATGGATCAAGGCGACTGAACAAGTAGTTGAAGCCATCATGAATGTTCATTCGACCTCTGGGCGAGACATTCTCACAGCACAAAAGCTGAATCGGAGGGATTATCAACTCATTCTCCACTCGGACCTTGAACCATTAGGGGGCTAATGATGAAGCTATGTACCTAGGGTAGGGTCATAGACCTGACCTAGACATCCTCCCCTAGTACGTCACCCTAAAGCCAGGATCATTCAAAGGGTACCATCATCCACTCGACCAGAGACGTTCCACTCGGAAGAATCAATGTCACTCGACCGTCGCAGAAGTCACTTGACGGGCAGAAGAGCTAAAGCCACTCTGCATGAACAATGGTCGGGCATTTACTTATAGGCTTAATTGTCATTTATGGCACTTTAGTGTGAGCGTTACCAGTAACGTTCTCTCTTCAATGTATCTTAAACCCTCTGTGACGTGGGCTGGCTGGGGTCCTGGTGCACTCTATATAAGCCACCCCCCTCCACGGGCACAAGGGTTCACACCCCCTGTAACTCACACGCATATAATCTAGTCGACCGCCTCCGGGCTCCGAGACGTAGGGTTGTTACTTCCTCCGAGAAGGGCCTCAACTCGTAAAACTCGCGTGTACAACTCCTCCATAGCTAGGATCTTGCCTCTACATTCCTACCCCCCATTCTACTATCAGACTTAGAACCACGACAAGGAGATTATAACTAAATTTAGCTTCTAATTATGAGGACAAGGGGATTAGCCTAGCTCTAATTATTCAACTAGGACCAACCAGAACTAGAGCTAGAAGAACTAGAGCAGGCTCCAAAACTTGTATGAACCATAGAGGAAAAACCCCTAGTATATATAGGTTGGAGGAGGAGGAGAGGGAATCCACCAAGGGGGGAAGTCTCCCTTGGGGCGCCAGCCATGGGGGGGAGTAGGATTCCCTCCCCTTGTCCAATCCCCCCCACCCACAAGGAAAGGGGGCGTCTTCCTACTTGGACCTTTGTGGCCCAAGTTGCCTTCCACCTCTTGGCCTTTTTAGGCCCGTTGATATTTAAATTAAATATAAAATGTTCTAAATACCTCTAGACCATTTTTTACATCTCCATAAACATTCTTCACCTATATATAATTTATCTGTAATACCTGGTATTACCCGATACTCCCTGAAACCCTTCCGGTGACCCCGAAACACTTCCAGATTCTCTAAGATCTATTCCGAATATTCATGAAATAATTCCACGTATATATTCTCATGACTCCCGCACTACTAACGCTCGGTGATATGTCTCCGTCGTATCTACATTTCCTGACACTTCTGCTCTTGTTTTGGACTCTAATTTGCATGATTTGAATGAAACTAACCCGGACTAACGATGTTTTCAGCAGAACTACCATGGTGTTGTTTTTGTGCAGAAATAAAAGTTCTCGGATTTGGACAAAACTTTTCGGAGAATTATTTCAGAATATAAAAAAATACTGGAACCAAGGACCACCGGAGTGGGGCCCCTAGATGACAATAAGACACCATGGCACCCCCACTCCAGGCGCGCCCTGGTGGGTTGTGGGCCCTCGGGGCTCCACAGACCCTAATTCCAGCACTATAAATTCCTGTTTTTGGATAAAAAATAAGAGAGTAAGTTTCATCATGTTTCACGATATGAAGCCGCCACCACCTCCTGTTCTTCATCGGGAGGCCGGATCTAGAGCCCGTTTGGGGCTTTGGAGAGGGGAATCTTCGGTCTTTGTCATCAGCAAACCTCCTTCATCACCAATTCCATGATGCTCCCCACCGGGAATGAGTAATTCCTTTGTAGGCCCGCTGGTTGGCGAGGAGTTGGATGAGATTCATCATGTAATCGAGTTAGTTTTGTTAGGGCTTGATCCCTAGTATCCACAATGTTCTGCTTAATGCTTGTCACTAGGGCCCGAGTGCCATGATTTCAGATATGAACCGTTTATGTTTTCACCATCATATCTATGTTCTAGATCCAATCTTGCAAGTCATATTCACCTATTACGTGTTATGGTTCGTAAACCCCAGTGTGATAGTAATTGGGATACTTTTCGGTGATGACTGTAGTTTGAGGAGTTCATGTATTCACTATGTGTTAATGCTTTCTTCTGGTTCTCTATTAAAAGGAGGCCTTAATATCCCTTAGTTTCCTTATGGACCCCGCTTCCACGGGATTGTAGGACAAAAGATGCCATGCAAGTTCTTTTCCATAAACACATATGACTATTTACGGAATACATGCCTACATTATATTTATGAACTAGAGCTAGTTTTGTATCACCCTAGGTTATGACTGTTATATGATGAATATCATCTGAAAGTGCAACTATCCCTGGGTGGTTTTGGTAATTATTAACAACATATAGCTCATTGAACTAATACTATTTCAAGATGATCATTTCAGAAAGTTCAATGATTGGCATGGCATGGATTAAGAATGTGGACCCCTCAAAATGCTAAGGACACACATTGGCTCAAGCTCAAGACTCTACTTTTTTTCATTTTAGTGATCCAAGATCACATTGAGGCCATAGGAAAAGCCAATACTATTAAAAGGGGATGAGGTGTCGCTTAATGGCTTACTTGCTCAAAATGCTTAGTGATATGCTCCAAAAACCCTCAACCACTTTCTCATATCCACATATGTCCCAAACCAAAAGTCAAACTCGGCCCCACCGAAATGTTCTATCCAGCGCCACCGAGTTCACTTGACATAGCCACTGCCAGAAACCCTAGTCATATCGGTCGTACCGATAGAGATCTCGGTCTCACCAAGATGCGATTGCAAACTCTGTGTTTCCCTTTGTAACGTTTCGGTTCAACCGAGATGAGCGATCGGTCCCAGCGAGTTCGCAATGCAAACTCTCTATTTCCCTTTCGTAACGTTTTAGTCTCACCGAAATGAGCGATTCGGTCCCACCGAGTTTGCCCGACCAACTCTCTGGTTAGCTTATTACCAACGGTCCGACCAAGTTTGTGTAATCGGTCTCACCGAGAATATGTTATGCCCTAACCCTAATCAAATCAGTCCCACCGAAAAGCCTAATGTTCACATTTTGAACTGAATCGGTCCCATCGAGTTTTCTGATTCGGTCCTACCGAGTTTGATGAATTGTGTGTAACAGTTAGATTTTGTGTGGAGGCTATAAATACCCCTCCACCCACTCTTCACTCGTGGAGAGAGCCATCAGAACATGCCTACGCTTCCAACATTCATTTTCTGAGAGAGAATCACCTAGTCATGTGTTGAGACCAAGATATTCCATTCCAACCATTTGAATCTTAATCTCTATCATTGCCCAAGTTGCTTTCCACTCAAATCATCTTTCCACCAAATCCAAATCTATGAGAGAGAGTTAAGTGTTGGGGAGACTATCATTTGAAGCAAAAGAGCAAGGAGTTCATCATCAACACACCGACTATTACCTTTTGGAGAGTGTGGTCTCCTAGATTGGTTAGGTGTCATTTGGGAGCCTCCGACAAGATTGTGGAGTTGAACCAAGGAGTTTGTACGGGCAAGGAGATCGCCTACTTCGTGAAGATCTACCATAGTGAGGCAAGTCCTTCGTGGGTGATGGCCATGGTGGGATAGACAAGGTTGCTTCTTCGTGGACCCTTCGTGGGTGGAGCCCTCCGTGGACTTACGCAACCGTTACCCTTCGTGGGTTGAAGTCTCCATCAACGTGGATGTATGATAGCACCACCTATCGGAACCATGCCAAAAATCTTCGTGTCTACATTGTGTTTGCTCCCTCCAAACTCCTCCATTTACCTTCATGTGCAATGTTTTACGTTCCGCTGCTATACTCTTAGACTTGCATGTGTAGGTTGATTGCTTGACTTGTGCTAAGTTGTTAAAATCTGCCAATACTTAAGATTGGGAAAAGGCTAGATTCTTGTTTGGTCAAGTAGTCTAATCACCCCCCTCTAGACATACTTTCGATCCTACAAGTGGTATCAGAGCTTTGGTCTCCATTTGTCTTGATTTCCATAGTGTTTGGTGGTCATAGCCTTGGTTTCACAACCTAGGGGAGTATGGTGCCTAGCGAGGGAAATTACCACCGTAGAGGTCCTTACTTTGATGGTACTAATTTTGCTAGTTGGAAGCATAAGATGAAAATGCATATTCTTGGACATAACCCCGCCGTTTGGGCTATTGTTCGTATTGGCCTGCAAGGTGAATTATTTGATGGGAGAGAACCAAACCGTGAAGCTACCGCGGAAGAATTGAAGATGCTGCAATACAATGCTCAAGCTTGCGACATCCTCTTCAACGGATTGTGCCCCAAATAATTCAATAAAATCAGACGTCTTGAGAATACAAAGGAAATTTGGGATACTTTCATTGATATGCATGAAGGTACCGACTCCGTCAAGGAATCCAAATTGGATGTGCTTCAAAGTCAACTTGACAAGTTCAAAATGAAGGATGGTGAAGGTGTCGCTGAAATGTACTCTAGGCTTGCTCTCATCACAAATGAGATTGCCGGCTTAGGAAGTGAAGAGATGACCGATAGATTCATCATCAAGAAGATCCTAAGGGTCTTGGATGGAAAATATGATATCGTGTGTACATTGATTCAAATGATGCCCAATTATAAAGATCTCAAGCCAACGGAAGTCATTGGAAGAATTGTTACTCATGAGATGTCACTCAAGGATAAGGAAGAGCTTCACAACAAGTCAAGTGGTGCTTACAAAGCCTCATGTGATGCTCCTACATCATCAAGTGAGAAACAAGCCTTCAATGAAGAATTGAGCCTAATGGTGAAGAACTTCAACAAGTTCTACAAGAGTAGACGCAAGCAAAGAAGTTCCAAGTCAAGGTCCTACAATGACAAAAGATCTTCGAATCGTGAACGTAATTGCTACAATTGTGGAAGACCCGGGCACTACTCCAATGAGTGTACGGCTCCCTACAAAAGAAGAGAAGATTCACCCAAAAGGAAAAGTAGAAGAGAAGAATCACCACCAAGAGAGAGAAGGAGTAGACATGACCGTTATGAACGAAGAACGTCACGGAGAAGCAAGGATTCGGAAAGGAAGGACAAATCATCAAGGAGCTACACAAAACGAAGACATCAAGCTCATTGTCGGTGTCAAAACTGGCGGATCTCGGGTAGGGGGTCCCGAACTATGCGTCTAAGGCGGATGGTAACAGGAGGCAGGGGACACGATGTTTACCCAGGTTTGGGCCCTCTTGATGGAGGTAATACCCTACGTCCTGCTTTATTGTTCTTGATGATATGAGTATTACAAGAGTTGATCTACCACGAGATCAGAGAGGCTAAACCCTAGAAGCTAGCCTATGGTATGATTGTATGTTGTCCTACAGACTAAAACCCTCCGGTTTATATAGACACCGGAGGGGGCTAGGGTTACACAAGGTCGGTTACAAAGGAGGAGATATACATATCCGTATTGCCTAGCTTGCCTTCCACGCCAAGTAGAGTCCCACCCGGACACAGGATGAAGTCTTCAATCTTGTATCTTCATAGTCCTACAGTCCAGCCAAAGGATATAGTTCGGCTGTCCGGAGACCCCATAATCCAGGACTCCCTCACTCATGTTGGTGAATGGGTATCCAGCTCCGACTCTGATAATCACTCCGAGAGAAGTTATCACTCCGACTCCGAATATACTCAAGATGAAGGTGTTGCCAGTCTAGCACTTGTGTCAACCAACTCCTACGACATATTTGACTCGCCAAATGAAGGAATTGGAAGATGCTTCATGTCTAAAGGTCCAAAGGTATCACACCCCGAGTATGTTGATTTCAATAGTGATGAAGATGATTTTCTAGGTGATGATGATTCACTTATTGACAACTCTAGTGATGAAAACTATGATGAACTTGCTATTAATCGTGCTAATCAAGATAAAACAAATGACGATGATATGAGGGATATTGAGCGTCTAACTAAAGAACTAAACACTCTTAAGTTAGCTTATGAAACTACCTTGGAAGATCATCGAGAACTTTTAAAGACTCATGAGAAGTTACACTTTGAAAAGCTCAACCTTGAGCAAGAGCATGGGTTCTTAAAGGCAATCAATGATGATCTTCGCAAGAAAAGTTCTTCTTACATTGCCAAGCGTTTACTCTTGTCTACTTACACGTCACAAGTTAAATCTAGCAATAAGAGTAAGAAAGATTCTTCTTCTAGTAGTAACAACAATCATGTTAAATCCAATATTGTTGCTTCTAGTAGTTCTCTTGATTCCAGTAATGATTCTCTTAGCCAAGTTACACTTGAGAAAGAAAATAGATTATTGAAGGGAATTATAGAGAAAGGTGTCTACAAGAGTCTTGCCGGAAGTAAGCAATTTGAGGAAATTGTACGCAAGCAAGGAAGGCACCGGAAGAATCAAGGTATTGGTTTTGAACGAAAGTTCAATGCCAATGGAGTTGAGTTGGAAGAAGATCAATACCCCAAGACGAAGTTTGTTCCTCAACAAGAGAAGTATGATCCTACTTCTTTCCAAGGGACACAAGCTCAAGATGATCTTCCACCACAAGACCAAAAGCAAAAAGGGAAGGACAAGCTTCAAGAGGAGATTGATGCATTTGAAGAAGCTCCTAAGGTATTGGTCAAGTGGGTTCCCAAGTCCACATCAAGTTGTACTTCATCAAGTACGACCACAACTCCAAGGATTCCCATCAAGATGATGTGGATCCCGAAGAAGAAGAACTAGAGAGTTCCTGAGGGTGACTCCGCTAACATACTTCATATCTTTTTGGCAAGGACAAATGCAAACAACCTCCACATCTTGCACTAGTTCAAGGAGTCACTAACCCTCTTGTTGGTAAGACAAGGGACAAGGTAACCTAATGCTTTCATGGACATCATCTTGTGTGTACATCACTCTATGTCTATGGATATCCTTGTTTGTTCCTTGTGGGACTAACCCGTATAGGTATTGAAAGTGCAACTCACTCCAATGGATTGCTCCAAATGATCTACATCAACATCGAGCATCCACATTTTCAACACCTACATGAAGTCATCATCGACAAAACCCAAGGTTAGTTCATCCCTCTTTGGGGGGATATCACATCTAGGGGGAGCTTTACTCTAATCAATTGATCTAAAGCAAGTCTAAAGGTGTGAGCACAACAATGCTTTATGTAAAAGTGGTAACCCTACTTGTGCTTAAACGATGAGTATGACCTACGATCAAATGTTCTCGTTTGACTCCTCAGTCAATATACTCATATATAGATGACCTAGTCATCACCAATTTCTTGCTAGATGCTAGAGTGTTTGTGCATGCTTTGCCACATATTTCATTTGCCATTTTATTGTGTGAGCATGTTGATTGCATATTTTAGTCATTCGAGGACATCCACTTGTTTTTTTTGATTGTTTGGCGTTTTCTCTTTTGCCAAGTGGATGCACAAGAATGCCTAAGAACCTCCTCTAGCTATCTATGCTTTTCTCGTCTCAAACTCTATTCATGCTGCATCACAAAGTTTGATCAAGTCAAATTCAAACCACTCTGTGTGAGGAGCACTCGGATTCCCCGATTCGTCATAGGCTTAAACTTCCAAAACCTCTTTGTGCATTTCGGTATGACCGAGTCATCCACTTCGGTCACACAGAGTTCACCAAGTTGATCTAGGTTTTCCATCTTGGTGCAACCGATTTGAACTTTTCAGTCACACCGAGTTGCAGTAACCACTTGCGATTCTGCATCTCGGTGCCACCGAGTTGTTCCACTCGGTCACACCAACAGGGTCGTGATATATATACCCACGGGTGAGAATTTGGAAATTTCTTCAAACCTCCTCAGCCCACTGATGACCACAAGTATAGGGGATCTATCGTAGTCCTTTCGATAAGTAAGAGTGTCGAACCCAACGAGGAGCAGAAGTAAATGATAAGCAGTTTTCAGTAAGGTATTCTCTGCAAGCACTGAAATTATCAGTAACAGATAGTTTTCTGATAAGGTAATTTGTAACGGGTAACAAGTAATAAAAGTAAATAAGGTGCAGCAAGATGGCCCAATCCTTTTTGTAGCAAAGGAAAAGCCTGGACAAACTCTTATATAAAGGAAAATGCTCCAGAGGACACATAGGAATTATCATCAAGCTAGTTTTCATCAGGCTCATATGATCGCGTTCGTTACTTTGATAATTTGATATGTGGGTGGACCGGTGCTTGGGTACTGCCCTTCCTTGGACAAGCATCCCACTTATGATTAACCCCTCTTGCAAGCATCCGCAACTACAAAAGAAATATTAAGGTAAACCTAACCATAGCATGAAACATATGGATCCAAATCGGCCCCTTATGAAGCAATGCATAAACTAGGGTTCAAGCTTCTGTCACTCTAGCAACCCATCATCTACTTATTACTTCCCAATGCCTTCCACTAGGCCCAAACAATGGTGAAGTTTCATGTAGTCAACATTCACATGACACCACTAGAGGAGAGACAACATACATCTCATTAAAATATCGAACGAATACCAAATTCACATGACTACTTATAGCAAGACTTCTCCCATGTCCTCGGGAACAAACGTAACTACTCACAAATCATATTCATGTTCATAATCAGAGGGGTATTAATATGCATAAAGGATCTAAACATATGAGTAACCAAATAAACCAACTAGCATCAACTACAAGGAGTAATCAACACTACTAGCAACCCGCAGGTACCAATCTGAGGTTTTGAGACAAAAATTGGATACAAGAGATGAACTAGGGTTTGAGATGAGATGGTGCTGGTGAAGATGTTGATGGAGATTGACCCCCTCTCGATGAGAGGATTGGTGGTGATGACGATGGTGATGATTTCCCCCTCCCGGAGGGATGTTTCCCCGGCAGAACAGCTCCGCCGGAGCCCTAGATTGGTTCCGCCAAGGTTCCGCCTCGTGGCGGCGGTGCTTCGTCCCGAAAGCTTGCTGTTCTAAGATGTTATGATTTCTTATGCTAAAGTAACAATTCATTCAAAATTTCAAGTATGAATCAGAAACTTCATTGAAAACTAACAAACTACAATCTCAGTCATTGAAGCAATTGCAATTTATCATAACATCGGAAAGAGTCAATATAAGAGCTTTTCAGAAGGTCCACATACTCAACTATCATCTAGTCTTTCACAATTGCTGACACTCACGCAATACTTATGGGTATGAAGTTTTAATCGGACACAGAGAAAGATAGGGGCTTATAGTTTTGCCTCCCAACCTTTTACCTCAAGAGTAATGTCAACAATAATAGTTTATGAAAGCCCACATCCAATTAGCTATATATATCAGGATCTTTCCAACACATCGTGCTTGCCAAAGGATAAAATGTAAAAAGGAAAGGTGAAGATCACCATGACTCTTGCATAAGACATAAGACAAAAATAAAAGATAGGCCCTTCGCAGAGGGAAGCAGAGGTTGTCATGTGTTTTTATGGTTGGATGCATGAAATCTTAATGCAAAAGAACGTCACTTTATATTGCCACTTGCGATATGGACCTTTATTATGCAGTCCGTCGCTTTTATTACTTTCACATCACAAGATTGTATAAAGCTTATTTTCTCCACACTAATAGGTCATACATATTTATAGAGCAATTCTTATTGCTTGCAACAATGACAACTTACTTGAAGGATCTTACTCAATCCATAGGTAGATATGGTGGACTCTCATGGCAAAACTGGGTTTAAGGATATTTGGAAGCGCAAGTAGTATCTCTACTTGGTGCAAATAATTTGGCTAGCATGAGGGGGAAAGGCAAGCTCAACATGTTGGATGATCCATGACAATATAATTTATTTCGGATATAAGAAAACATAACCCATTACGTTGTCTTCCTTGTCCAACATCAACTTTTTAGCATGTCATATTTTAATGAGTGCTCACAATCATAAAAGATGTCCCAGATAGTATATTTATATGTGAAAACCTCTCTTTCTTCATTACTTCCTATTAATTGCAACGATGACGAAAACTATGTTTGTGAACTCTCAACAACTTTTATTCATCATACTCTTTATATGTGAAGTCATTACTCTCCATAAGATCAATATGATCTCTTTATTTCTTTTTATTCTTTCTCTTTTTTCTCAAGATCATAGCAAGATACCCAAGCCCTTGACTCAAAACTAATCTTTATTATATAGCTCACGGACTCGATTACATAGAAGGATCATAAAGCAAAACTCAAAACTAGATCATACTAAACTTTATTCTACTAGATCAAGATATAAGCAAAAGGATCGAACTAAGAAAAACAGTAAAGATAAAAGTGTGATGGTGATACGATACTGGGGCACTCCCCCAAGCTTAGCAGTTGCCAAGGGGAGTGCCCATACCCATGTATTTATGTCTCTTTCTTTGGAGGTGAAGGAGATGGTGATGATGATGACAATTGTGCCTTCAGATTTTTCATACTGTAATTGAGAAGAGCGATCTCCTCCTTTAAATCATTGACCTCCGATTCCATCTTCAAGATCTTGTCACATAAATCTCCTTTGCTTTTCTGCCGAAAACGAGAAGGAATAGATTGGTTGTTAGACAGATTAGCCCTCTTAGGGAGACTAGACTTCTTGAACTTCACGTGCATATCCCCACATTGAGGTAGAGGAACATCCTCCTCTAAACTTGAATCATTGATCCTCCTCAAATGAGCATCCTCCTCATCATTTGTAGTTCGACCACAAGAGATAGGTCCCCATAGGTTTTTGGGTCAGCAATGAGATGTGAGACATAGCTCTCTCCGTTGGAGTCTTGAGATGACATCTTGCTCTAAATCTGCTACAGAAACAGCTCGAAACAAAAACAGAGGATATTTGCATGGTACGGTGGTCAAAACCTTTGGGAGATTATATAATGAATTTTTACCGACTAAAAGAAGTATCGTGTAAGAAAAGGAGTCTGGAGGGAACACGAGGTGCCCACGAGGCAGGGTGCATGCCCTCCACCCTCGTGGACGCCTCGTGTCCTTTCCGGACTGCTTCCTATTTTCCTATTTTCTTAAATATTCCAAAACGGAAAAAATTGCTATTAAAACTGTTTTGGAGTCGGTTTACTTACCGACACATACCTCTTCCTTTTCGGAGGCTGAAACATTCTGGAAGGTGTCCCTTATATACTCCTCCGGGGTTACGGTTTCAATAACATTAGTTTCAACATTTATAGGATTACCTGAGATATAATGTTTGATTCTTTGACCGTTCACCACCCTCGGATTTGTGCCTTCGAGGTTGTTAATTTTTATGGCACCGGAACGATAGACCTCCTCGATAACGTAAGGGCCTTCCCATTTAGGGAGGAGTTTTCCTGCAAAGAATCTTAAACGAGAGTTATATAACAATACATAGTCACCTATATTAAACTCACATTTTTGTATCCTTTTGTCATGCCATATTTTAACTTTTTCTTTAAACAGTTTGGCATTCTCATAAGCGTGGGTTCTCCACTCATCAAGTGAGCTAATGTCAAATAGTCTCTTCTCACCAGCAAGTTTGAAGTCATAGTTGAGCTCTTTAATGGCCCAATATGCCTTATGTTGTAGTTCTAGAGGTAAGTGACATGCTTTTCCATAAACCATTTTATACGGAGACATACCCATAGGATTTTTATATGCATTTCTATAGGCCCATAATGCATCATCAAGTTTCTTGGACCAATTCTTTCTAGATCTATTAACAGTCTTTTGTAGAATTAATTTAAGCTCCCTATTGCTCAGTTCTACTTGACCATTAGACTGTGGGTGATATGGGGATGCAATTCTATGATTAACATCATACTTGGCAAGCATTTTACGAAAAGCGCCATGAATAAACTGTGAACCACCATCAGTCATTAAGTATCTAGGGACTCCAAACCTCAGATAAATAAGTTCTTTAAGCATCTTAATAGAGGTGTTATGATCAGAACTACTAGTTGGAATAGCTTCTACCCACTTAGTAATGTAATCAACAGCAGCTAAAATATGTGTATACCCATTAGAGGAAGGAAACGGTCCCATATAATCAAAGCCCCAAACATCAAATGGTTCAATAATGAGTGAATAATTCATAGGCATTTCTTGACGTCTACTAATATTACCAATTCTTTGACATTCATCACAAGACAAGACAAACTTATGGGCATCCTTTAAGAGAGTAGGCCAATAAAAACTGGATTGCAATACCTTATGTGCAGTTCTATCTCCAGCATGGTGTCCTCCATAAGCCTCGGAGTGACACTTGCGTAGGATCTGTTCCTATTCATGCTCAGGTACACAACGTCTAATAACACCATCTAATCCTTCTTTATAAAGGTGTGGGTCATCCCAGAAGTAATGTCTTAAATCATAGAAAAACTTTTCTTTTGTTGGTATGTGAAACTAGGTGGTATAAATTTAACAACAATGTAAGTAGCATAATCAGCATACCATGGAGTAGTACGAGAAGCATTTATGACAGCTAATTGTTCATCAGGAAAGCTATCATCAATAGGTAGTGGGTCATCAAGAACATTCTCTAACCTAGATAATTTGTCTGCAACGGGGTTCTCAGCTCCTTTTCTATCAATAATATGCAAATCAAATTCTTGTAGTAGGAGAACCCATCTAATAAGTCTAGGTTTAGCATCTTTATTTTCCATAAGGTATTTAATAGCAGCATGATCAGTGTGAACAATTACTTTAGAATCAACAATATAAGGTTTGGACTTATCACAAGCAAATACAACTGCTAAAAATTCTTTTTCAGTAGTAGCATAATTTCTCTAGGCACTGTCTAGAGTTTTACTAGCATATTGGATAACATTTAATTTCTTATCTACTCTTTGTCCTAGAACAGCACCTACAGCATAATCACTAGCATCACACATAATTTCAAAGGGTAAATTCCAATCAGGAGGCTGACCAATGGGTGCAGAAATCAAGGCTTTCTTAAGTATTTCAAATGCTTCTACACAATCATCATCAAAGACAAAAGGAACATATTTTTGTAAGAGATTAGTCAGAGGCCTGGAAATTTTTGAGAAGTCTTTAATGAACCTCCTATAAAATCCGCCATGACCAAGGAGACTTCATATACCTTTAATGTCCTTAGGACACATCATCTTTTCAATAGCATCAACTTTAGCTTTATCAACTTCAATACCTCTTTCAAAAAAATTATGCCCCAAGACAATGCCTTCATTAACCATAAAGTGGCACTTCTCCAATTCAAGACAAGATTAGTTTCTTCACATCTCTGCAAAACTCGATGAAGGTTGCTTAAGCAATCATCAAAAGAAGTTCCATATACGGAGAAATCATCCATGAAAACCTCAACAATCTTTTCACAGAAGTCAGAGAATATAGCAGTCATAAATCTTTGAAAGGTAGCAGGTGCATTACATAAATCAAAAGGCATACGTCTATAAGCAAAGGTACCGAAAGGGCAAGTAAAAGTGGTCTTTTCCTGACCCTCTTTTGACACAGGTATTTGAGAGAAAGCAGAATAACCATCTAGAAAGCAAAAATGTGTATATTTGAATAATCTTTCTAGCATTTGATCAATGAAAAGGTAGAGAGTAATGATCCTTTTTAGTAGCTTTATTTAATTTGCAGAAATCAATTACCATTCTATAACCTATAACAATTCTTTGTGGGATCAATTCATCTTTATCATTTGGAACAACAGTAATACCTCCTTTATTAGGGACACAATGGACAGGACTTGCCCACTGACTATCAGCAACAGGATAAATTATACCTGCCTCCATAAGCTTTAGTATTTCTTTTCTTACCACTTCTTTCATCTTAGGATTTAACTGTCGTTGGTGATCAACAACCGGTTTAGCGTCTTTCTCCAATTTTAGTTTGTGTTGGCATAGAGTGGGACTAATGCCCTTAAGATCATCAAGAGTATATCCAATAGCAGCACGGTGCTTCTTCAGAGTTTTCAATAATTTCTCTTCTTCTTGCTCTGAAAGGTTAACACTAATAATAACAGGATATATCTTCCTTTCATCAAGATAAGCATATTTAAGAGTATCAAGTAATGTTTTAAGCTCAAACACGAGATCACCCTTGGGTGGAGGAGGATCCCCTAGAATTTCAACAGGCAAGTTGTGTTTCAAAATAGGTCCCTGTTTAAAGAATACTTCATCTATTTCCCTTCTTTCATTCATAAACATATCATTTTCATGGTCTAGCAAATATTGTTCTAAAGGATCATTAGGAGGCACGGCAATAGAAGCATGACCAATAATTTCATCTTTACTAGGCAATTCTTTATCATGGGGTTGTCTATGAAATTTAGCAAAATTAAAATCATGAGGTATATCCCCTAAACCAATAGAAACAATATCCTTTTTGCAGTCTATCTTAGCATTAACAGTATTTAAGAAGGGTCTACCAAATATAATGGGACAAAAGTCATCTTGTGGGGAACCAAGAACAAGAAAATCAGCAGGATATTTAACTTTCCCACACAAGACTTCAACATCTCTAACAATCCCAACTGGTGAAATAGTATCTCTATTGGCAAGCTTAATTGTAACATTAATACCTTCTAACTTAGCAGGTGCAATATCATGCATAATTTCTTCATATAAAGAATGAGGTATTGCACTCGCACTAGCACCCATATCACATAAGCCATGATAGCAATGATCTCCTATTTTAACGGAAATAACAGGCATGCCTACAACAGGTCTATGTTTATTTTTAGTATCAGGTCTAGCAAGTCTAGCAGCGTCATCACGAAAGTAAATAACATGTCCATCAATATTATCGGACAAGAGATCTTTAACCATAGCAATACTAGGTTCAACTTTAATTTGCTCAGGGGGTGTAGGTGTTCTAGTATTACTAATACGAACCACCGTTAAAGCTTTAGCATGATCCTTTATTCTAATAGGGAAAGGTGGTTTCTCAAAATAAGCGGTAGGAACAATAGGATCAACATTATAAGTGATAGTCTTTTCTTCAACTTTAATAGGGTCAACTACTTTTACTTCAATGGAAGGATGATATTTAAGCCACTTCTCCTTAGGGGATCAACATGAGTAGCAAATGATTCACATAAAGAAGCTACTATCTCAGAGTCAATTCCATATTTAGTGCTAAATTCACGAAAAGCATCGGTATCCATAAAAGATTTAACACAATCAAACTTGGGTGTTGTACACCCGACTCCTTACCTCGAGTTCCCAATATTCAGAGTTGCGTTTAAGTCTTTCCAATAAATCCCATTTGAATTCAGTAGTCTTCATCATAAAAGATCCAATACAAGAAGTATCATGCATGGAGCAATTATTGAGAGAAAGTCGAGCATAAAATTTTTGAATAATAATTTCTCTTGAGAGCTCATGATTGGGTCATGAATATAACATTGACTTAAGCCTCCCCCAAGCTTGAGTGATGCTTTCTCCTTCGCGAGGCCAGAAATTATACATATAATTACGATCACGATGAACCAGATGCATAGGATAAAACATCTGATGAAATTCCAATTTACATCAGTTGTAGTTCCATGATCCAATATCATCACATAGCCTAAACCATGTCAATGCCTTTCTATTCAAAGATAAAGGGAAGACCTTCTTCTTGATAACGTCCACGGTCATACCTGCAAGCTTAAATAATCCACAAACTTCATCCACATAGATTAGGTCCAAATCAGGATGCAATGTTCTATCTCCTGTAAAAGGATTAGCTAGCAGATTCTCTATCATACCCGAAGGAATTTCAAAGTAAACATTTTCAGTAGGTTCAGTAGGTTGAGGAGAAACTCTTTGCTCTACTAGTCGAGGTTAAGATACCCCGAACAAGCCCCTCAAAGGATTACTTTCCATAGTAACAAATGATAGTAAAATTCAGCACACTATATAAATCTTTCCTTACCAAATTCCACTTACCAAAGGCGATTCACTCCCCGGCAACTGCGCCAGAAAAGAGTCTTGATGACCCACAAGTATAGGGGATCTACCGTAGTCCTTTCGATAAGTAAGAGTGTCGAACCCAACGAGAAGCAGAAGGAAATGATAAGCAATTTTCAGTAAGGTATTCTCTGCAAGCACTGAAATTATCGGTAACAAATAGTTTTCTGATAAGGTTTGTAACGGGTAACAAGTAATAAAAGTAAATAAGGTTCAGCAAGATGGCCCAATCCTTTTTGTAGCAAAGGACAAGCCTGGACAAACTCTTATGTAAAGGAAAACGCTCCTGAGGACACATGGGAATTATCGTCAAGCTAGTTTTCATCACGCTCATATGATTCACGTTCATTACTTTGATAATTTGATATGTGGGTGGACCGGTGCTTGGGTACTGCCCTTCCTTGGACAAGCATCCCACTTATGATTAACCCCTCTTGCAAGCATGCGCAACTACAAAAGAAGTATTAAGGTAAACCTAACCATAGCATGAAACATATGGATCCAAATCAGCCCCTTATGAAGCAACACATAAACTAGGGTTTAAGCTTCTGTCACTCTAGCAACCCATCATCTACTTATTACTTCCCAATGCCTTCCCCTAGGCCCAAACAATGGTGAAGTGTCATGTAGTCGACGTTCACATGACACCACTAGAGGAGAGACAACATACATCTCATCAAAATATCGAACGAATACCAAATTCACATGACTACTTATAGCAAGACTTCTCCCATGTCCTCAGGAACAAACGTAATTACTCACAAATCATATTCATGTTCATAATCAGAGGGGTATTAATATGCATAAAGGATCTGGACATATGATCTTCCACCAAATAAACCAACTAGCATCAACTACAAGGAGTAATCAACACTACTAGCACTTCAAAAAATACACTCCCGTGATGATACGTGTTTGTCACAGTAGGTCGCGTTTTTTTGTCATGCATGTACATCCATGACGATTTTATGACAGAATCAAGATATTCATACCTGTGCTATCGTAGAAGTGTTCCATGACATTACCAAAATTATCATCACGGAAGTGTGCACTTCCATGACGATAAATCGCGCGTCATAGTAGTGCTTTCGTCAAGGGTGACCGACACGTGGCATCCACCGTAACGAAATGCCGTTAAGCTATCGGGAGGAACAACCCTGACCAATGGGGATTTTCCACGTGTAAAATCATCATTGGCTGGAGGAAACACGTGTCGGCTCATCGTTGGGACAGATGTCATCCACTCATTGGACAGAAGGCGCCTATGATACGTCGACACGTGGCACGGCCCAACAGAGGCCCATTCCTGTGAAAAGGCGAGCCCGTTTGACTTGGTCAAAAGGTGGCGGGCCGGCCCATGGAAAGCCTGTTGACGGCCTGTTCGCATATAGCCCATTTACAACCTGCTAACCCAAGGCCCGTTACGCCCTATCCAAATTAGGCCCAGTAGCGTCATCTGGGCCATCCAATATGATTCCAGCCCGTTTTCACTTCTAGCCCATGTATGGCCCATGACGTCTTTCGGCCCATATGAGGCCCTATGTAACTCTTGGCCTATTAATGGCTCGTGGTGAAACTGGCCCGTAATGAACATTGTACCGCTTTACACCCATTAACGACCCGTGGTGAAACTGGCCCGTAATGAACAGTGTATCACTTTATACCCATTAACGGCCCGTTATTCCGTTGGGCCGTTTCCAGCCCATGTTATCTTTTGGCCTTCTCAGAGCCCATTTATTCTTGGGCTCATTTCCAGCATTCGTTTACTTATGGCCCGTTACTATCATTTTCTGCTTGTGGGCCAAATTCAGCCCGTGGTTATAGTCGGTCCGTTTGTGGTCCGTTAATACATTGGGCCGTTTTGATAGCATCATCAAATACAGCCTATTAATGATGGCCCGTTATGGTCGGCCCATGAACGGACGATTCCAACTCTAGCCCGTTTACGGTCATAATGCGGCCTGTTATAGGTCCATGTTTGGCCAATCGATCATACGGCCCGTATAAGGCCCATTGATGATACGGCCCGTAGAAGGCCCATTGTTTCTACGGCCCGTAGAAGGCCTACTGTTTCTACGGCCCGTAGAAGGCCCACTGTTTCTACGGCCCGTAGAAGGCCCATTGTTTCTATGGCCCGTAGGAGGCTCAGTGTCACTACAGTAAATATTAGCCCATGGTTATTGGGGCCTAGTTTTAAAAAATAGGTTATTGCAGCCACTAGAAAAGCGCGGAAAAAGAACTACACCGACTACAAGCAAACAAATAAACAAGACAACAAGGAAATAAATAAGCAAGCAACTTATGCTAGGATATCACGGCTATTACACATATTACATCCACTGGGCATCAAAGTTCGCCATCGGTGCAAATATAGGGAACAAAGCAGCAAATAAACGCCGCAGCAAAACAAGTCCAGAACTGAAACCACTTCAAAAGAGTTCAAGAAACAATATCCTTGGTTGTAACATCCCAAATTTTCAATTTGGAATGTTATACATTAGATCATCATGCATATCATATTTTATTTTGCTTTTTGTTTTGATCCTAGAAAATCCTAAGCAACTCAAGGACCCACGGAGAGAGTTGGGGATTTCGTTATTTACATATTTGAGTTTTCTCAAATTTTGTAAACAGGATCATTTGATTTTATTTATTTTATCATCAAATATTTCTATTACAAAAATATGAGAGAGGGAATAAAATGACTTTCCCAAAATATAGAAATATTGAGGATTTAATAAAAGAATCAAATAAGATTTATTTCGGAGTTTTTCGGTATTTTTAATTGAATTTAGGAAAAATGCGCGTTTTTCAAAATTGCATTTAGGGCCCAAATAAATGTTCACTTTATCGGGCTTGATTTTAGAAGACCGGGAAAATTTATTTCGGGATTTTTGGAGTCCATTTAGTATTTCTTTTTATTTTTCTTCTGAGCGGAATTATAAAAAAAACACAGCGGAACCGACTATGGGCCGTACTCGGCCAGGACTCCCCTGGCCGGGGCCTTTATAAGGCGCTGCCCCGGGGCCCGAGAGCCCAGCTGCCCCAGCCCCCAAACCCTAGCGCGCCCCAGCCCCAGCCCTGCCGCCGCCGCCGCCGCCAGCCGCCGCCGCCGCCCCCCCCCCCCCGATCCGCCGGAGCCGCGCGTCGCCCGAGGTTCGCCGCCCTCGAAATCCGTGCCATTCTAAAAAAAAATTCTGTTCGTCGTTTTTCTTTTTCGTCGGATTTTTCGCGGTTATTTTCTGATCGCGATTTCTGATCCGATTTTCGTTTTAGTATAACTTTTCGCTCGTTTATCGGAATCAGGCGATTCAAGCGCCTGGAGTTTCGTCTCGAAACCCTCTTTCCAAATAATCAACTTAAACAAGTTTTTGCTACTGTAAAATTTGACTTAGATCCAGATTACTAGAACAAAGTTGTTTTCTTTCGCCGTTTGATTTCTTTTGATTCGTTCGATTTGATTCTTTTTGCAAACCAGGGTTCTTAAGTTGAACTTTCTGGTTAGATCTTCTATTTGAGTTTTACCTGTGCATTAGATGAGTACTTATTGTATGCTTGTTGTTTGTCTGCGATAGAATACCCGGAGTGCGCCGCCTATTACTTTGAATCTCTAGGTTTCGCGGATCATCAGCAAGGCAAGTAACACTTTGATCATACCTTTTTCTACAACCCAGTTTTATTGCATTAGATCAATCCTCACACATTGCATGATTAGGATCTATTTAAATTGTCGGATGGGAAGTAGATGAGGTAGTACCTATTACCTGTTTATTATCAAACCTTTGGGAGTTACTTCTACGTTTGCTTATTATGCCATGCTATGCTAGTAGACGTGGATTGGGTGAGTGAAATCCATGACAGATGTGAGATTGATAATTAATGGTTTATCTAAGGTGGCAACTTAAACACACATCTGGGTGGATTGAGGCACCTGGTTTCCAGGACTTGCCTGTTTTTCTTTTGGACCGCCACCCAGGCTCAAAGGGATCATGAGATTATTCATACTAGAAACTTCTGTGTGCAGCCACAAGCCATTATGGGCTCTGGCATGGTTGACTAAGTTGTGCGAACTCTTACAGTGGTAGACTAGCAGATGTAGGGGATGTAGGTGGTACGGTCTACCCGATCGTAAGGTGCTAGCGCTTCTGAAAGACTATATCTCGGTCATCCGTCTTCTCAAACACCCTGTAGTGCGAGAAACCAAACGAAGGTGATCGAGTCTTGTGGGGAAAAGTGCGCAAACCTCTGCAGAGTGTAACAAACTAATCATGGTTAGCCGTGTCCCCAATTATGGACATCTTGAGTATCTAGTACCTGGATTTTCATGTGAATCTCAACATGTTACTCTAAAATTAATTTTGTTGGGTTAATGATGATGCTTAATTGGGATTGAGAATGCTGTCAACCATTCTCAATGTTTAACAACCACCATGATAGTAATTAAATTTATTCCTTTGAAGTAGGGAAAAATTGGCTTTATGCAAAAACTGTAACCATAGAGCTTTCCACCAGCCAAATATGCATATAGTATAGCTGTTTCATTCCATTACTCTCTATGTGTTACCTTGCCAGCATATTCCATGTGTTGACCCGTTTTCGGGCTGCAACGTTAATGTTGCAAACTTTTCAGACGACGATTAAGGAGTTTTAGGTCGTGGTTCTATACTCAGTGATGCCGTTGGAGTTGATGGACTCACTTATCTTCCAAGCCTTCCGCTGTTATCGTTATTAGATGGCCTTAAGCCATATTTATTGTAATAAGTTCTCTTTTGAGACACTCGATGTAATAAGTGTGTGATTGCTACTCGCTATAAATCCTTCGACTACTGTGTGGTGTCAGCATTACTGATCCAGGGATGACACCGGAGCACAGAGATCAGACTGTTTGAGGTCTGGTCGCTACAGAGATGGTATCAGAGCACACGCTGACTGTAGGACACGACCACTAAGCTAAAGACCTAGATCACTACTCACTCTCTTCTCTTCTGACCTCTCATCTTTTCTACTCTTTAGGATGGCGGATGCAAGGAACAAGTTCACACAACCAGATGAAGATACACCCTTTGGACGCCACTTGAAGGAAGTCACTAGATACCTGAACATAGGAATACCAAGCTTCACGGGAACCTACAACGCCACTTTACCTGAAGAAGAGCGCTGGATGATTCAAGTTCAAGTTCCAGGAAGGACGTTCATGCCAGTCACTGAGCCCATAGAGTTTTCTTTTGATGCACCAACTTGGAGTCTAGGAAAGAGTATGGCAGCTCACATCGCCATGGGACGCATTGGAGAAGTCTACCGCAAGGATCTCAAGGATACTATCTACCAGATTTGTGGGCGCCGAGATGAACACTGGGAGATGATCAGCACCAGGAAAGATAGATCAATTGCAGCTTTTATTCAGGAGTTAAACCAGCACATTCGACGACAGGAGAATCAGATGTGCGCCGACATGATAGATCTGAAGAAGGCTAAGACTAGAATCAAGGAACTGGAGGAAGAACTCAAGGCTACACGCGAAGATTATGAAGAAGAAATTGAAGTATTGGTGGATAAGAATGCCGACCTAACAAGAAGATTGGAATATTTATGGGAGGCCCGACACCAGTAGATGAAGACGAAGAACCCAAGGAGATTAGCCCGGAAGACTACATCATCATTGACGGCACCGACTCGGAACAAGATAGTAGCAATGATGACTATGTTGATGAAGTAGGAGCAGATATCATGGAGTCTACAACCGTAGAATATTTCTAGTAGACCACCTCATCAGTAGTAGTAGTCCACCATGTAAATTTAGTAGTCCGAGCACTCTTGCGATAGCTAGATCGATTGAATGCCTTTGTTTGATTGAATGAAGTGAACTGTTTGCTTTGCCTCATGTGCATATGGGTAGTCTTTTCTCTTTAGACCCCCTCTATTCTTATATCTCGTCTTTTCTAAACCCTCAGATGCCTCCGAGACGTGACCCCGGATTTGCCTTTCCGCCGGAGCTCACCCAGTTGATCCAGCAGCAGAACACCTTGATGCAGTTGCTAGTTCAGAATCAAAATCAGGGGAACAACAACAACAACCCACCACCACCACCACCACATGTTGACCACTTAGCCCGTTTTCTTAGGCTGAATCCGCCGGTGTTTTCCAGTAGCACCGAGCCGATAGTAGCAGATGATTGGCTCCGCAAGATAGTTAGGGAGTTGACCACAGCAGGATGCACAGATGCGGAGAAGGTTAAGTTTGCCTCAAATCAGTTAGAAGGACCCACAGCATCCTGGTGGGAGAATTTCACAGCCACCTTCCCAGTCAACACTGTCACATGGGACCAGTTTCAGCAGGCTTTCCGTACTGCCCATGTTTCAGCAGGAGCAATGGCCATGAAGAAGCGTGAGTTTCGTAACTTGCGCCAAGGAGGACGGACAGTTGGCCAGTATGTGGAGGAGTTTAGTAAGCTAGCACGTTATGCCCCAGATGACGTTGCTACGGATGCAGCTAAGCAGGAGAAATTCCTGGAAGGATTGAATGATGAGTTGAGTATGCAGTTGATGGTAGCCACCTTCAACAACTACCAGGAGTTGGTAGATCGTGCTCTTATGATTGAAGGGAAGAAGCAGCAAATTGAGAACCGCAAGAGGAAGTATGGACAAGGAAAGTATAATTCAGGAGCTCAGCATAAGCCACGTTTTACCCCTAGGCCGGGAGGACATTTTCAGCATACCCATGGAGTAGGTAGCTCGCACAATCGCAATGGCACCAAGAATGGTAATGGGAATGGAGGAAGCAATGGACAGAACCGCAACACCCCATCAACCCCAGCCAAGAAGGACTTGAGCCGAGTCACTTGCTATAAGTGTTCGAAGCCAGGACATTATGCAAATGAATGTCCTGAAGGCCAAAACGGCAATGGAAGCTCTGGAAAGAAGCCGAACCCTTTCAACAGGGGACAGGTGAACCACGTTAATGTGGAGGAGGTTGAAACTCAGCCCGATGCAGTAATAGGTAAGTTTTTGGTTAAGTCATTTACTGCACTCGTTCTTTTTGATACTGGTGCATCGCATTCATACATCTCAAGGGGATTTGTGGATAAGTATAACCTACCAACCCAAGCCCTTAGGTCACCCATGTTAGTAACCTCGCCAGGAGCAGAGTATGTGGCTAGTCTATGGTGTGATCGGTTACCATTAAGGATTGGTAACTATGTTTTTCCCTCAGACCTAGTAGTATTGGAATCTCAAGGATTGGATGTGATATTAGGCATGGATTGGTTATCAAAGTATGAAGGGAATATTGAGTGTGCTAGTAAGTCAATTTTGCTCACAACGCCAGAAGGAAGAAGGATCAAGTATGTATCCCGACATGCGCCAAACAGGACACAAGTAAATTCCTTATCAGGAGTTGTGCAGGAGGAAGTACCAGTGGTAAAGGATTTTCCTGATGTATTTCCCGAAGAGTTGCCAGGCATGCCACCGGATAGAGACATTGAGTTTTTGATTGAGCTTTTGCCAGGCACTGGGCCAATATCGAAGCGACCATATAGGATGCCCGCAAAAGATTTGGTGGAAATTAAGAAGCAGATTAAGGAGTTACTGGATAAAGGTTACATTCACCCAAGTTCTTCGCCTTGGGGATCACCAGTACTTCTAGTGGAGAAGAAGGATGGATCGTTAAGAATGGTTGTTGATTATCGAGGATTGAACGAAGTAACAATCAAGAACAAGTACCCATTACCAATGATCAACGATCTGTTTGATCGATTACAAGGAGCTAAAGTATTTTCCAAGATCGATTTGCGATCAGGATACCACCAGTTGAAGATTCGAGAACAGGATATTCCGAAGACAGCATTCACCACAAGATATGGACTGTATGATTATACCGTTATGTCATTTGGTCTGACTAACGCGCCTGCCTATTTTATGAACATGATGAACAAAGTGTTTATGGAGTTTTTGGATAAGTTCGTCGTAGTGTTCATTGATGATATCCTGGTATACTCGAAGAATGAAGAGGAGCATAAGGAGCATTTGTGTTTGGTACTTGGAAAGCTCAGAGAACATCAATTATATGCCAAGTTCAGCAAATGTGAGTTTTGGTTGAAGGAAGTAGGATTCCTCGGACACGTTATATCCAGAGAAGGTATAGCAGTAGATCCCGCTAAAGTAGAAACCGTGACCAAGTGGCAAGCCCCAACAACAGTTGGAGAGATCCGGAGTTTTCTTGGACTCGCAGGATACTACCGGAGATTTATTGAGAACTTCTCAAAGATTGCGAAGCCTATGACGGAGTTGCTGAAGAAGGATACTAAGTTCAAATGGACTGAGGAGTGTGAGGCTAGTTTCCAGGAATTGAAGAACCGTTTGGTTACCTCACCAGTGTTGATTTTGCCAGATCAGACCAAGGATTATGAGGTGTATTGCGACGCTTCACGTCGAGGACTTGGAGCAGTGCTTATGCAGGAAGGGAGAGTTGTTTTGTATGCTTCATGACAACTGAAGCCTCACGAATTGAATTATGCCATGCATGATTTGGAGTTAGCAGTCGTAGTGCATGCATTGAAGACATGGAGAGATTTCCTCATTGGAAATCATTGTGAGGTGTACACGGATCATAAGAGTTTGAAGTACATTTTCACGCAGAAGGAGTTGAACCTCAGACAAAGCAGATGGTTGGAGCTCATCAAGGATTATGATATGAGATTACATTACCATCCCGGAAAAGCTAATGTAGTAGCTGATGCATTGAGCCGCAAGAGCCATGTCAATACGTTAATGACGGGAGAAATACCCAAGGAGTTAGCAGAAAATCTTCGTGAACTATGTGTGGAAATAGTTCCGAGAGGCTATGTAGCAGCACTAGAGATTCAGTCAACTTTGATGGATAAAATCAGAGAAGCTCAGAAAGCTGACAAAGAGATTGCCGCTATAAAGGACAAACTAAGCAAAGGAAAAGCTAAAGGATTTCGTGAGGATGAGCACGACACCCTATGGTTTGAAGACCGTGTTTATGTACCCAATGACCCGGAGATCAGAAAGTTGATTCTGCAAGAGGCACATGATTCACCGTATTCGATTCACCCAGGAAATACCAAGATGTATTTGGATTTAAACGATATTTTCTGGTGGACCGGAATGAAGAAGGATATTGCGGAGTATGTAGCAGTTTGTGACGTATGTCAGAGAGTAAAGGCAGAGCATCAGAAGCCAGCAGGATTGTTACAACCATTGCCGATACCCGAATGGAAGTGGGATAAGCTAGGAATGGATTTTATCACGGGATTACCAAGGACTCGTTCAGGCTATGACGCGATTTGGGTTGTAGTTGATCGATTGACGAAGGTAGCTCATTTCATCCCAGTAAAGACCACTTACACCAGTGCTAAGTTGGCGAAGATATACATGACCAGGATCGTATGTTTGCATGGAGTTTCGAGGAGCATCGTATCAGATAGAGGAACCCAGTTTACCTCAAAGTTCTGGAAGTAGTTGCATGAGACTTTGGGTACTAGGCTAGAATTTAGTACATCTTTTCATCCGCAGACAGATGGACAGACCGAGAGAGTCAATCAGATTTTGGAGGATATGCTGAGAGCTTGTGCGCTAGATTATGGATCTAGTTGGGACGATAATTTGCCATATGCAGAGTTCTCTTACAATAATAGCTATTATACTAGTTTGAAGATGGCCCCTTTCGAAGCTCTGTACGGAAGGAGGTGCAGGACACCGTTGTCATGGGACGAAGTTGGAGACCGCCAGTTGTTTGGGCCAGATCTGATTAAAGAGTCTGAACAGAAGGTGAAGTTGATTCGCGATAGGCTCAAGGTAGCCCAGTCCAGGCAGAAGAGCTACGCAGATTCTAAACGCAAGGAGACAGTTTACGAAGTCGGAGACAGAGCTTATCTTCGAGTATCCCCACTTCGAGGGATTAAGCACTTTGGAGTTAAGGGGAAGTTAGCGCCACGATTTGTAGGGCCATATCGAGTTTTGGAGCGTATGGGAGAAGTGGCCTACAAGTTGGAATTGCCAGAAGGATTGACAGGAGTTCATGATGTGTTCCACGTTTCTCAGTTGAAGAAGTGTCATGCGGAGATGGCTGACATACCTTTGAGAGACACAGTGCCCTTAGAAGCAATTCAGTTGGATAACAATTTGACTTATGAGGAGAAACCAGTCAAGATTCTCGAGTTTGCCAGCCGAGTCACTCGCAGCAAGGTTATCAAGTTTTGCAAAGTTCAGTGGAGCCACCACACGAAGGATGAAGCCACCTGGGAGCGAGAGGAAGATTTGCTCAAGGACCACCCTCACCTATTTTCTAGCCAACCCGAATCTAGAGGGCGAGATTCATCTTAAGGGGGGTAGGTTTGTAACATCCCAAATTTTCAATTTGGAGATCATCATGCATATCATATTTTATTTTGCTTTTGGTTTTGATCCTAGAAAATCCTAAGCAACTCAAGGACCCACGGAGAGAGTTGGGGATTTCGTTATTTACATATTTGAGTTTTCTCAAATTTTGTAAACAAGATCATTTGATTTTATTTATTTTATCATCAAATATTTCTATTACAAAAATATGAGAGAGGGAATAAAATGACTTTCCCAAAATATAGAAATATTGAGGATTTAATAAAAGAATCAAATTTATTTCGGAGTTTTTCGGTATTTTTAATTGAATTTAGGAAAAATGCGCGTTTTTCAAAATTGCATTTAGGGCCCAAATAAATGTTCACTTTATCGGGCTTGATTTTAGAAGCCCGGGAAAATTTATTTCGGGATTTTTGGAGTCCGTTTAGTATTTCTTTTTATTTTTCTTCCGAGCGGAATAATTAAAAAAACACAGCGGAACCGACTATGGGCCGTACTCGGCCAGGACTCCCCTGGCCGGGGCCTTTATAAGGCGCTGCCCCGGGGCCCGAGAGCCCAGCCGCCCCAGCCCCCAAACCCTAGCGTGCCCCAGCCCCAGCCCCGCCGCCGCCGCCGCCAGCCGCCGCCGCCGCCCCGCCGCCGATCCGCCGGTGCCGCGCGTCGCCCGAGGTTCGCCGCCCTTGTAATCCATGCCATTTTAAAAAAAATAAAAAATTTCTGTTCGTTGTTTTTCTTTTTCGTCGGATTTTTCGCGGTTATTTTCTGATCGCGATTTCTGATCCGATTTTTGTTTTAGTATAACTTTTCGCTTGTTTATCAGAATCAGGCGATTCAAGCGCCTGGAGTTTCGTCTCGAAACCCTCTATCCGAATAATCAACTTAAACAAGTTTTTGCTACTGTAAAATTTGACTTAGATCCAGATTACTAGAACGAAGTTGTTTTCTTTCGCCGTTTGATTTCTTTTGCTTCATTCGATTTGATTCTTTTTGCAAACCAGGGTTCTTAAGTTGAACTTTCTGGTTAGATCTTCTATTTGAGTTTTACCCGTGCATTAGATGAGTACTTATTGTATGCTTGTTGTTTGTCTGCGATAGAATACCCGGAGTGCGCCGCCTATTACTTTGAATCTCTAGGTTTCGCGGATCATCAGCAAGGCAAGTAACACTTTGATCATACCTTTTTCTACAACCCAGTTTTATTGCATTAGATCAATCCTCACACATTGCATGATTAGGATCTATTTAAATTGTGGGATGGGAAGTAGATGAGGTAGTACTTATTACCTGTTTATTATCAAACCTTTGGGAGTTACTTCTACGTTTGCTTATTATGCCATGCTATGGTAGTAGACGTGGATTGGGTGAGTGAAATCCATGACAGATGTGAGATTGATAATTAATGGTTTATCTAAGGTGGCAACTTAAACACACATCTGGGTGGATTGAGGCACCTGGTTTCCAGGACTTGCCTGTTTTTCTTTTGGACCGCCACCCAGGCTCAAAGGGATCATGAGATTATTCATACTAGAAACTTCCGTGTGCAGCCACAAGCCATTATGGGCTCTGGCATGGTTGACTAAGTTGTGCGAACTCTTACAGTGGTAGACTAGCAGATGTAGGGCATGTAGGCGGTACGGTCTACCCGATCGTAAGGTGCTAGCGCTTCTGAAAGACTATGTCTCGGTCATCTGTCTTCTCAAACACCCTGTAGTGCGAGAAACCAAACGGAGGCGATCGAGTCTTGTGGGGAAAAGTGCGCAAACCTCTGCAGAGTGTAACAAACTAATCATGGTTAGCCGTGTCCCCGGTTATGGACATCTTGAGTATCTAGTACCTGGATTTTCATGTGAATCTCAACATGTTACTCTAAAATTAATTTTGTTGGGTTAATGATGATGCTTCATTGGGATTGAGAATGATGTCAACCATTCTCAATGTTTAACAACCACCATGATAGTAATTAAATTTATTCCTTTGAAGTAGGGAAAAATTGGCTTTATGCAAAAACTATAACCATAGAGCTTTCCACCAGCCAAATATGCATATAGTATAGCTGTTTCATTCCATTACTCTCTATGTGTTACCTTGCCAGCATATTCCATGTGCTGACCCGTTTTCGGGCTGCAACATTAATGTTGCAGACTTTTCAGACAACGATTAAGGAGTTTTAGGTCGTGGTTCTATACTCAGTGATGCCGTTGGAGTTGATGGACTCACTTATCTTCCAAGCCTTCCGCCGTTATCGTTATTAGATGGCCTTAAGCCATATTTATTATACTAAGTTCTCTTTTGAGACACCCGATGTAATAAGTGTGTGATTGCTACTCTGCTATAAATCCTTCGAGTACTGTGTGGTGTCAGCATTACTGATCCAGGGATGATACCGGAGCACAGAGATCAGACTGTTTGAGGTCTGGTCGCTACATTGGTACCCATAATGCTGGCAAGATGCTTAGCTAGCTTAATAACTTTCTCTTGTTTGGCGCTTAAATCCTCCAACGCTTGCTGTTGCACAAGAAAGTACGCATCTAAATTATGCAGGGACTTCCTCAGTCCTTCGGCTTCTTGCCGCAGCACAGCTGACTGATGCCTTTCAGCTTTTAGCTGAGACTGAAGAAGCCGAAGTGATTCAGACAGCGAGTTCGAAGAGCTTGTGCCAGCGCTACTGGCCAGTAACTCGAACACTACATCAACGCAGGACTGTGGGGTTTTCTCACTGTCTACAAGATCATTTTTATCACCTTTCTTGGAGACCAACAGGGTTGTCTCACTATCTTGAACCTTATCTGCATTACTTTCTCTACCATTTCATAGTGGGGTGCTCTTCTCCAATATTCTGTTTGCATACTACAAGAGAAACAAGCAGACACATCACAGGTTTAGCTTGTAGTATACGAAACTCATTTTGGTAAACCGGTTCAGTAGTAAGGTGGACAGGATAACAGCATGAAACAAACATATATCTATGTACTATGGCCACTGTATTGTCCATATCATTCTAGTTTATGTTCCCTAATCAAGATAGAGACATAGTTCAACTCATATTTTTTTAAGACACAACAGCATAGACAGAATATAAGTGTGAGGAACTACATAGCATTGGCAGCACTTGTAATGTGCATCACATGAGAACATAATTGTTTATACAACTTAAACTGAAATCAACATAGAGCAAGAAGTTAGAACAGAAATCCAGTTAAAGAAATAGGTTTAAAACATACCTGTTGCGCCATTGGAGTTTCAATTGGATCCTTCAAATTCGAAAGTAGTTGGTATGAGTAAATACAGTGATGCAACAGCAAAGGAGTATGGACCATAGCTACGGAATCTGACCTGAGAACAGTTGCTCTTCTGCTTTAAACGTGGAGTTTGGGTTAGTTGTGGTGGTCTTCATGCTTTCGGCACTGCAGTAGCTTTACAAACTGCTCGTGTGGGGGTACTCTATGGTAGACATGGTGCTTTCTCAACTATAAGTGGGTTACTATCCGTTGGGGTTGCGGTTTGTCGGCGTTCTGGGAACGGGTGTCCCCAGACTTGCCTGCCTGCGGCCTGCGGCGTGGCTCAAAGGGGGCCCAGCACGGCCCATCTTCATCAACACAGACCCAAGACCCTCGCGAGGGGCCAAGCCTCGCGGGGCGGACGACACGGAGCTTCCTCGGGCACGGCCTCATCAGGCTGGCTCGCGAGGAGGCGGAGAGATCAAGGCGGGGTACCTCACGAGGTGCCCGTGACGCAAGCCATGACGACCAAAGAGTGTCCTCCTTTCCTCTTTGGTGCAAAGGGAGCAAGCGCATGCGAGAGCATCGAGCAAATGCACCCGTTTCGGTGCAATGAGACCAAGACCAGTCCAACGACAGGGAGGAAGTCATTGTGGAGCCCAAGCCAGCGTCACCACCAGAGTCTTTGGCAGACGAGGACCAACTTTAGTCAGGATAAGTGTACCAGATGTTCCCCTTCAAAATGGCCAATTGTTGGCGCCCTTCCCGCTCAATATTTGGGAAGAGGCCCAGGGCCTTTGCCTATAAATAGGACTAGCCACCCCCATGGTAGAGAGGGTTGAGGAAATCGAATCAGAGGGAGAATCGAGAAGAGAGAGAGAGAGAGAGAGAGAGAAGGGTGATTGAACTCCTCCCAGCAGTTCATCGCCCCAGCCAAGAACAGACCCTCGCGAGGCTGTTCTTCCTTGTATTGCTCATCATCATCAGCCCAAGAGGCAATCCACCACACCACTCACTGGAGTAGGGTATTACACCACAACGGTGGCCTGAACCGGTATAAACCATGTGTTTCTTGTGCTGCTCTTTCCTTAGCCTAGATCTTAGCGAGGAGGGGTGCAGGTAGGTAGAAAGCGAAATCTCCGCGCACACCCCAGTGTTCGAACCTCAAGGGTCTGCCGGAACCCGAAATCCGACATTTGGCGCGCCAGGTAGGGGGGCGCCGGAATTCGTCTTCTACCACCCAGTTCTCCTCCAACCATCGCGCCCATGTCTGATGCTCGTCGGGCCCGCGCCGAGCGCCGGGCCGCTCTCGCTTCCCGCGTCGCCCAGACGGCTCCTGTCGGCGGGCGTCCTCGCCGTTCCCCGTCACCTGCCGTCAACGCCGCCACCGGCCAGGCGGGGGACGAGCAGCAAGCATCGTCTCAGCATCCGTCCATGCGGCAAGACGGCCGCACCGCTACTCCCTCGCTCACCCCAGCTGGTTCTTCGTCCCACGCGCTCCGCGCACCCATGGAGGCTCGAGCTGCTCTCATCACGGCAAACGAGCTCCTGCGCTACCGTCCCGTCGACGACGTCTACAAAGAATGGCTCGACCGCGTCGCCGAGCTCGTCCGCGCCGCAGGGGGCTCTCCTGTGTCGTCCGTTTCGCTGCACCGCACCCTGCCCCGCGCGAGCAACGAAGCTCCGGCGGCGCCCCGGCCGCCTCCTCCTCAAGAAGGCGCCATGGCTCCAAGGCGCGTGGCCCCTGAGCGAAACCCGCTCCGTCAGGTGCCAGCGCGGCAAGAGCAGAACTGCCAAGAAGTCCCTCGCCCGCAAGAAGCTGCCCGGGCGCTCCCTGCTCCAGCACGTCGCGACCATGCTCCTGCTCTCGCACGTCAAGACCCCGCGCTGCTCCTAGCTGCAGCGCGTGGGGACATGCAAGACTAAGCTCTCCGTCACCCAAGGCCTCCCGTGGCCACAGCAGGCTGCCACGCCTTCACCACCGAGCTACGCAGCGTCGCGTGGCCCGGCAAGTTCAAGCCAGACCTGCCTCCTCGTTACGACGGCACGGCCGACCCTGCGGAGTTCCTCCAGCTCTATGAGCTGGGCATCGAAGCTGCCAACGGAGACGAGAAGGTCATGGCGAACTGGTTTCCCATGGAGCTCAAGGACGGGGCCCGCACCTGGCTCCTGAACCTGGCTCCAGGCATGATCTCCTCCTGGAACGAGATGCGCACCCGCTTCATCGCCAACTTCCAAGGTACTCGCGACCGGCCACCCGCCGTGAGCGACATGCGCCGCATCAAGCAACAACCTGGAGAGACCCTGCAGAAGTACATCCAGCGCTTCAACAACGCTCGCCTCAAGATTCCCAAGGTGACTGAGGAGGCCATCATCTCAGCCTTCTCCGACGGCGTGCGCGATGTCAAGATGAAGGAGGAGCTGGCGATGCATGAAGACCTGTGCACTTCCTTGGAGTTGTTCAACTTGGCAACCAAGTGCGCCAGGGCTGAGGAAGGGCGTCTCTCCCTCCTCGAGCTGCCTGCCGCAGACCCAGAAGAGAAGAAGCCCAAGGCCAAGGATGTGAAGCGCAAGGGGGCTGCCGTGCTCGCGGCAGAACCAGACACCAAGCGTGGCAGAGATCAGCCCGAACCTTCCAAGGGCAGTCGGTACTGTGTGTACCACGACCTCCACACCCACAACACCAACGAATGTCAAGAGCTCCGAGCCGTGCGAGAAGGAAGGATCGGCCGTCGCCCCGATCGCGGTGACCGGGGCTACGGTCGAGGAGGAAGGAACACAGGACGCTGGGAAGACCGTGGCCCGCGCCAAGGGTGGCGCGATCAACCTCGCGAGGATCGCTGGCAAGACCCGCCTCGCGAGGGAGACTGGAGGGATCAGCCTCGCGAGGATCGCCCGCAAGGAAAAGCAAGCCTCCCTCCGCTGCCGCCGCAGCCAAGGAGAAACGAGGACCGCCATCAGGACGAGGGGGCTGGGGGCTTCCAGGAGCCGCGCGCGATCGCCTGCATCCTGGGCGGGGCTCAAGCCCCAGCCTCTCAACGCATCTTCAAGCAGTTCGCCCGCGAAGTGAATGCAGTCCTCCCCAAGCTCAAAGCCACGCGCCCTCTCAGGTGGTCGGCGTGCGCCATCACGTTCAGCTCAGCAGATCAGCTCAAGTGTGCCGCTACAGCCGAAGTCCTCCCAATGCTTTGTTCCCCAATCATCAGCAATGTGGTGGTCACCAGGACCCTCATTGATGGCGGGGCAGGGCTCAACGTCCTGTCCTTGGAAACATTCAACAATCTCCAAGTGCCCTACAACCAGCTTCAGCCAACCAAGCCTTTCTCTGGACACCTTCGGGGCACGCGACAACTACCGCACCGAGCTCATCGACTTCGACGTCGCTCACATTCACCTGCCGTACAACGCCATCCTTGGGTACCCAGCGCTAGCCAAGTTCATGGCCATAACTCACCACGGCTACAACGTCCTCAAGATGCCAGGAAGTGGCGGAGTCATCACGGTGCCCTGTGAAGAGAAGGACGCGGTGTGTTCCCTGGAACGAGCCTTCCAGGCTGCATCACTGGAAGACCCGGATCACGGGAGCAGGAGGCTTCCCGAGACCGCCCCCAAGAAGAAGAAGACATCGTCCGGCCCGGCCCCTCAGGAGGCAGGCCCCTCTGGGCCCACGCCTGCCCAGGGGGAACCTCCTTCCATCGCATAGGAAAGCGCGCCCGGTGCCCTCCTCAGGCAGGGCTCGGGGGCTCTCCCCTGGAGGGCCAACGATCTGGCTAGGGTCACGAGGGAGGCGCTTGGGCACCACATGGAGGCGTGTTTCGAAGCACGTTTCCCTCAAGAAGGAGTAAGGCAAGGAGAGCCAGACCCTCAGGAGTTCGTCAGCAAGTCCATTCAGGAGCTACAGGAGTCAAGAGTCATGAAAGGCGGCTGCCGCCTACCAGCAGTGGCTCCCCATCCAGGCGAGGATGGTGGGCTGCGCGTCTGCATCGACATACCAGGGCTCAATCGAGTCGCCTCTCTGGAGCGCCTCTGGCCCTCGCGAGTGGGGCGCTGCGGAGGTCCACCCCACAGCTACGTTCGCATGCCTTACGGCTAGCCGAATGCGGCTGCCACGTACCAGCGCCTCATGAGGGACATCGTGGAGGCTCAAGAGGCCAGGCGTTCCGCAGCCCTGGTGGAGATGGAGATGGTCCGCGAGGAGCCACCAGCGCCTCCGGAGCCTCCCGAGGCCCCTAGGCCTGGGGGCTCGTGAGGATCGGCTTCCGCAGCCCACCGAGTCTGCTACACCAACACTCCTTCGTCCTCAACATCATCAGGTGACATCTTTCAAGTTTCACTTCCAGCTGGGAGCGCCCCCAGGGCTGCATTATTCCCAGGCCGTGTGGGTCCGTCCCTGCGGCATGTATCCCTTTTATTTCATGTTGTTAGCTTACCTTGTTGGGGGCGCCCCTCGGGCTGCATCATCCCCCAAGTCGCTCAGGCCTGACCCAGTGACATCCACCTTCCCAGCATCTATTTGAATGAATCCACTCCTTCGCGGCTAATGTGTTTGACGTAGTTGCCCGCTAACTGACGCCAACTGACGGAGCTGCTCCCAAACGGCACGATACTTGCGCACGGATCCATCCCTGCAACGCCGACAAACCTGAATGGCTGAGCTCTGGCCGCGGCAGCCCCGCATGGCGCCACCTCGTCAAGCCTTCAGTGCCTCATCGCCCCTCGGAAGCAACCAACGGCTGACTGTCAATTGTCATGGCAACCCCTCGTTCTTTCTATGATGGGTCTACAGGATCTCCTAAAGGAGCCGCGTCAGGCGAGGCCCTTGCAGTGTCTCCTTCACTCGCATCCGTGCGAACCGCTTGCACGTTAAAGGGGGGGTGCCTGAGCATCACGACTCAGGGCTCCTACTGGCTCTCCAGCCCTCACCCTCTGGCCTTGTCCACGACATCGCGACCTGGCATACCAGTGACGGCCGAGACTCGCTCGAGGGCCGGGACCCGAGGACGTAGAGCAGAAAGGGGAGCAAAGGCGAGAGGGGAGGGACACGCGAGGACCTTGCCGAGCAACCTCACGCCTGCCGATGCACGGACCCGGCGACACACCAGAGAGCGGCCCCTGATTCTCGAGATAAGTCACCACCCGGAAGCACCAGCTACCGTGGCACCATCCCCGCACCTAATGCAATCCCGTGTTAGCGACGCCGCTCTCCTTTCTCACCGAACAATGGCTGCTTGAGCGCCAAAGGGGACCTCCTGAGCATCGCGACTCAGGGGCTCTTACCGGACCCCGGGTCGCTCACCTCCTGGCCTTGACCATGACATCGCGACCTGGCATACCAGCGACGACTGAAGTCGCCTTGGAACTGGGACCTGTCGGCGCCGAGCACCAAGTCCTCGTGAGGTTCGAAAGGGAAAACTGAGCTAAGACGGAATGAGCAACTCGCACAATTCTACGACAAGGGTTATATTAACAAAACAGGATCGCAGGCACCTTAAAAGCCCCCACGGGACACGTCTTTGATTCCTCACAGGGAACAGATCCTAAAAGGACGCTAACTGCATGCGCCCCTGCAAAAGACGCCATCATCAACAGTGGGCCGTCAAGCACCGGCACCAACCCCATCCAGATCAGAGTCGGCGACGGCCTGACGAGCCCGCCCTGCTCCAGGAGCGGTGCCGGCTCGAGGGCTCATAGCTGTCGTCACTCATCTCCGGAGTCGCGAAGAGCTCGCCGAAGTCGCTGGAACCTCCAACGCCTCCGCCGCCTGAGGAGCCGCCAAGGGAGTGGTCGGCGGGCCCAGTCCCCACCGCAGCAGGGTCCCGGCCACCTCTCCCGGGGCAGCACTCCAGCCGGCGCCCGTTCGCGTCGAAGACCTTGAAGAACATCACCGAAGCACCGTCGTACTTCAAGTGGATCGCGAAGGCGCCTCTTGTCCTGCAAACCCGGGCGATTTCGCTCCAGCCTCAAGTCATGAAGACCTCGCCCGGGGCAACGACCGCGACCTCTGCCTCGGTCGCGAAGGTGCTGCAGCCGGTGTGCTGCAGCCAAAGCTCCAGGAGTTCTCCCTGTGGGATGATGGAGGCGAAGAAGGGAGGAAGGCGAATCCAAGACTGAGGAGGCATGGCGGCGTGGAACACGAACTCTCGGGAGGAGCCCTCGGTGTGGACCCCAGGGGGGACGACCCACACCTTCGTGACCCGTCGGCGCCGCCCGTGGCGATCAGCATCGGCTCCTTCAGGGCCCTCGATGTGGGCGTACAAGGGAAGCGGGAACCCCGGCGGTGGCCGCTTGCACCAGGGCCTCGATACCACCTGATGGGCCCCCTCGTCCCGGCCGTGGAGGGCGAGCCGTTTCTTCGGCGGGAGCAGGTCTGGTTCCTCTCGGGGAGCCTTTCCCTTCTCTGCCATCGAGAACCGGTGAATCGGAGCCATCACAGCAAGACGGAGCAAGGACCGGGAAGAAGGAGAAGCAAGAAGGGATGGACTGGAAGGGCGCGCGCCGTTCCGTACTTATGGCCGACGAAGGCCAACCACCGACCTCCACGATCGCAGGTAATCATGACCCGCTTTGCATGCAGGGACTTGTCCAATCCGTGCAGTTGCCGAGGCGCCATGGGGAAGTGGAGGCGCTCACGTCCAATCAACCGCCACGCGGCGCCCAAGGCTGCAGGCTGTTAGGGCCCGCGGCACTTCGCTCTTGCCCTTCCGCCTCCCTGCACGACCAAGTCCGGGCGCGCCTTGGGCCCGGGGGCTACTGTCGGTGTTCTGGGAACGGGGGTCCCTAGACTTGCCTGCCTGCGGCCTGCGGCGTGGCTCAAAGGGGGCCCAGCACGGCCCATCTTCATCAACACAGACCCAAGACCCTCGCGAGGGGCCAAGCCTCGCGGGGCGGACGACACGGAGCTTCCTCAAGCACGGCCTCACCAGGCTGGCTCGCGAGGAGGCGGAGAGATCAAGGCGGGGTACCTCATGAGGTGCCCGTGATGCAAGCCATGATGACCAAAGGCGTCAGGCGGGTGCCAGCCGCGCAGTGTCCTCCTTTCCTCTTTGGTGCAAAGGGAGCAAGCGCAGGCGAGAGCATCAAGCAAAGGCACCCGTTTCGGTGCAACGAGACCAAGACCAGTCCAACGACAGGGAGGAAGTCATTGTGGAGCCCAAGCCAGCATCACCACCAGAGTCTTTGGCAGGCGAGGACCAACTTTAGTCAGGATAAGTGTACCAGATGTTCCCCTTCAAAATGGCCAATTGTTGGCGCCCTTCCCGCTCAATATTTGGGAAGAGGCCCAGAGCCTTTGCCTATAAATAGGACTAGCCACCCCCAGGGTAGAGAGGGTTGAGGAAATCGAATCAGAGGGAGAATCGAGAAGAGAGAGAGAGAGAGAGAGAGAGAGAGAGAGAGAAGGGTGATTGAACTACTCCCAGCAGTTCATCGCCCCAGCCAAGAACAGACCCTTGCGAGGCTGTTCTTCCTTGTATTTCTCATCATCATCAGCCCAAGAGGCAATCCACCACACCACACACTGGAGTAGGGTATTACACCACAACGGTGGCCCGAACCAGTATAAACCCTGTGTTTCTTGTGCTGCTCTTTCCTTAGCCTAGATCTTAGCGAGGCGGAGGGGTGCAGGTAGGTAGAAGGTGAAATCTCTACGTGCACCCTAGTGTTCGAACCTCAAGGGTCTGCCGGAACCCGAAATCCGACACGGTTAGATGGGTTATAGCTGGTTCTCTGCCCAACGGTGTAAGTGTGCAATCTGGAAGAGTCTCGATTATGTGTGGTGGGGCTAGTTTGTGGGCCAGTACAACCATGGTTCTATCTGCATCGATGGGTAGCATTGTCTTTTGTGAAGAATGGGTTTTTCCTCCCTTAGATACTACCATCACCCCCTCCAATTCAAATGGCTGATAAACAAGAAAAGAAATTGAACGTACACACATTGTATGATAGACAGATGTGGTAATTCACATATATGTTGTCTAACCAAACAGGACAGCATGACACAATTTCACATATATGATGCCTAACTAAACAGGATAGCATGACACAGTTTCAGATATATGATGGATAACTTAACAGGATATAATGGCATAATTCAACATATGATGAGTACCTAAACAGGATGACATGACAAAACTATATGATGTCTTTCTAAAATAGGTTGGGATGAAATAATTCACATACATGTTGTCTAAGTATACAGGATGGGATGATATAATTGACATAATTGATTCATATACTAAGCAATTGGCACTCGCATGTATGATCTCTAAACTAAGCAGATAGAATTCAATATTGTGCATATGATGTCTAAACTAAGCAATGCAAGACACCATATGCATCATATGGGAAATATAAACATTACAACTTAGAGCACACACCTCAGGTGGGATATAGGACTGGTCATCTGTCTCTGAATCCTCATCTGAGGAGATCCCTGTAACCATCGAGATATATGTTCAACAGGTACCATTGCCTGCTCTGAAGACCTTGTTTTCACTCCAGATTTTTCCATAACCGGCTCAAATGGCTGATACACATGAAGAGTAGTTCAATATACACAGATTGTCGACAAATGGAATACGTAATGAAAAAAAAGATGGCATGAGATAATTCACATATATGATGCCTGACTCCATGGCGGTGCATAATTCACATATATGATAACTGGCTAAAAAACATGGCATTGCATAATTCACATATCTGATATAGAAAGCAAATAGGAGGCATTCACACAAAGCATGTCTAATCTAAGCAGATGGCATGGCAATGCAAGACACCATATGCATGATATGAGCAATATAACCCAGCCAAGTTAGAGCATGCACCTCGGGGGGGAATACCACTGGTCATCTCTCTCTGAATCCTCCTCTGAGGAGCTATCTATAACCAGCAAGAAATCTGCATCGACAGGTAGCACTGACTGCCCAGAAGACCTTGTTTTCACTCCAGATTTTCTCATGACCGACTCAAATGGCTGATGCACAGGAAGAGTAGATGAATGTATAAACATTGTTGACAAATGGAATACATTATGGAAAAAATATGGCACGATACAATTCACATATACGATGACTGGCTAAACAGGATGGCATTGCATGATTCACGTATATGATGCCTGGCTAAAGAAGATGGCATTGCATAATTCCCATATACTCCCTCCGTTCCTAAATATTTGTCTTTTTAGAGATTTCAAATGGACTACCACATAAAGATGTATATAGACATATTTTAGAGTGTAGATTCACTCATTTTGTTCCGTATGTAGTCACTTGTTGAAATCTCTAAAAAGACAAATATTTAGGAATGGTGGGAGTATGATGTAGAAACCAAATAGGTGGCATTCACACAAAGCAAATCTAAACTAAGCTGATGACATATAAGATGTATAATGTAAGCAATGCAAGGCGCCATATGCATGATATGACCAACATCAGCATGCCAGGATAGAGCAAACACCTCAGGTGGTAAACAGGCATGGTCGGCTCCTTCTGAATCTCCATCTGAACAGTTATCTTCCTATGGAATACAATCTAGAAATGCAAGAGGGGGGCACTTCACCCACCACGAAGCGGCGTCTGCATGACATTATATTCGCATGCAACGGTCTTCTCTTTTTCTCTACATGTTCAGTATGATTGTGTACAATATCTGACATGCATAATAAAAAATAGTTAGATTTTGTAAGGCCTAAGGGGTGCATGCAAAAATCAAGACTGATGGTAGCAAACGAGTGGATGGATCCAAAACTAATGATAGCAGGTAAATTATAGCTTCAGTTTAAAAAGATAGACAATGGATCATCTATTGTTTGTTGCCCACCCAACATGAACCACACAGAAGACCCCAGATGAACCAGATAGTAGACAGATACTATTCGTTGCTGGCTCGATATGAGACCCATGGGCAATTCAAAACTCAAGATTGAACGATAAAGTAGCAGGTAATAATAACCTATGTATAACGTAAGCAAACACGAAAGACTGCGACCTCTCTTCCAGAACTGTGTAGTCCTCGGGTTCATCTGCTCAGTCGATGATGGTAATGCAGTTGGCGTGGCTGCCGGCAACGGGGAAGATGATCTGAGGCGGCGAAAGGAAGTCTGCAGGGGGGATCTCTACTGCAGTGAACGCTTCTGTCAATGGTGCACCTCAGGTGGGGTGGATGACGGCATGGTAGGAGCAGGACATAACACACAGAGTTTTCTTTGACGCCTATCTAAAAATGAAGTAAATCTGTAAGGGCTCCTTAGAATTGGAGGATTCTATAAACGCAGGGACAGGAAAAACACAGGAATAGGATAGGAATGCACGTGCAAAACAGAGCATTTGGAAACATAGGATTTCAGTCAACCTGGGTGTTTTGCTCACATGAATTGGAAGAACAGAGGAATGGAGAAACAAAGTGATGCGACGAGTGTACAACCTCTTTGGCATAGCCTTGTGGACCTCAGCATCATTGGGTTCGACGTGGAGGATGATGATGATGCTGGTGTGACTGTCGGAGGCGGGGAAGAAGATCTGATGCCTCTAGAAATGGCACCGAGGGTACTGCTCCACTGTGATGGATGGTTCCGTCGTTGGAGCAGCTCCGCTAAGGTGTACGGCGACGAGGCAGAAGCATGACAAGACAGACAATGTTAATCTGAAGTGGGACCCTAATATCATCTGCAATAGATGATGTAAAATACATCACCAAAAAAGTGCTAGATGTAAAACACATCAGCCGCGCCACGACCGCTCCGACAGATGCTGTAAGTACTGTTCACTCCGAACTTAACTAAAGAAAATGAACTTCGCAGTCGAAACTCAATTTTACTATCGAAACTGATTGAACTAGAAACAGAGCATTGCAATAGATGTTTAGGGCGTTCGAGCACTAGTAGCAGAGAAGCAGTGATCTAAATCAGCAGACGCTCGAGCAGGGAACGCACTATCAGAGAGCAAGTCATGCAGTAGCACCGCGAGCGAGTGCTAAAGCAACAACTCCTGTAGCTGCCGGAGGTCGTGCAGCAGCAGCAGCGCAAGCGAGAGCAAGAGCAGAGCAGCAGCATGAACGAAAGCAGGAGCAGTGCAGCAGCGCGACCGACAGCAAGAACAGAGCCGCAACGCGAGCGAGAGCCAGAGCAGCTGCAGCTAGTGGCGTTGTGGAAGTCGCCGCTGAGGAAGCAACGACATGGGGGAGAGACGCCGTGGATGATGTGGCCGGCGACGACGCCGTCGATGGAGACACGCCATGTCTGCTCGGTATCGAGCACCGGCAGCCCCGTGAGATCGAATAAAAGATAAAATTCAGCGGTGAGTGCAGAACCTCCTTGGTGGCGCCGAGTTGGCCTCGGCATCATCGGAGGAATTGGTGAGGGTGCTGCGGTTCCGGTGGGGCAGGTCAAGACGGTGCTGTGGAGATTGAGGTGTGATGTCTACTACACAACCTTCTTCTTGTAGACGTTGTTGGGCCTCCAAGTGCAGAGGTTTGTAGGACAGTAGCAAATTTCCCTCAAGTGGATGACCTAAGGTTTATCAATTCGTAGGAGGCGTAGGATGAAGATGGTCTCTCTCAAGCAACCCTGCAACCAAATAACAAAGAGTCTCTTGTGTCCCCAACACACCCAATACAATGGTAAATTGTATAGGTGCACTAGTTCGGCGAAGAGATGGTGATACAAGTGGTATATGGATGGTAGATAAAGGTTTTGTAATCTGAAAATATAAAAACAGCAAGGTAACTAATGATAAAAGTGAGCGTAAATGGGATTGCAATGTGTGGAAATAAGTCCTAGGGTTCATACTTTCACTAGTGCAAGTCCTCTCAACAATAATAACATAATTGGATCACATAACTATCCCTCAACATGCAACAAAGAGTCACTCCAAAGTCACTAATAGCGGAGAACAAATGAAGAGATTATGGTAGGGTACGAAACCACCTCAAAGTTATTCTTTCCAATCAATCCGTTGGGCTATTCCTATAAGTGTCACAAACAGAGCTAGAGTTCGTACTGGAATAACACCTTAAGACACAAATCAACCAAAATCCTAATGTCACCTAGATACTCCAATGTCACCTCAAGTATCCGTGGGTATGATTATATGATATGCATCACACAATCTCAGAATCATATATTCAACCAACACATAGGACCTCAAAGAGTGCCCCAAAGTTCCTACCGGAGAATCACGACGAAAATGGGTGCCAACCCCTATGCATAGGTTCATGGGCGGAACCCGCAAGTTGATCACCAAAACATACATCAAGTGAATCACGTGGTATCCCATTGTCACCACAGATATGCACGGCAAGACATACATCAAGTGTTCTCAAATCTTTAAAGACTCAATCCGATAAGATAACTTCCAAGGGGAAACTCAATTCATTGCAAGAGAGTAGAGGGGGGAGAAAACATCATAAGATCCAACTGTAATAGCAAAGCTCGTGATACATCAAGATTGTATCACCTCAACAACACGAGGGAGAGAGAGAGATCAAACACATAGCTACCAGTACATACCCTCAGCCCCGAGGGAGAACTACTCCCTCCTCGTCATGGAGAGCATCGGGATGATGAAGATGTCCACTGGAGAGGGATTGCCCCTTCCGGTAGGGTGCCGGGTCTAGATTGGTTTTCGGTGGCTACAGAGGCTTCTAGCGGCGGAACTCCCGATCTATTGTATGTTTTGGAAGTTTTAGGGTACGTGAGCATATATGGGTGCAGGAAGTACGTCGGTGGAGCTTCGGGGGCCCCATGAGGCAGGGGGCACGCCCTAGGGGGGCGCCCCCACCCTCGTGAGCACCTCCCTTGGCTCCTGACGTGGGGTCCAAGTCCATCCGGTAGCTTTCCTTCCAAAAATAACTTCTCCGATTGATTTCGTTCCATTTCGACTCCGTTTGATATTCCTTTTCTTTGAAACACTGAAATATGCAAAAAAACAGCAATTCTAGGCTGGGCCTCCGGTTAATAGGTTAGTCCCAAAAATAATATAAAAGTGGATAATAAAGCCCAATATTGCCCAAAACAGTAGATAACATAGCATGGAGCAATCAAAAATTATAGATACGTTGGAGACGTATCAAGCATCCCCAATCTTAATTCCTGCTCGTCCTCGAGTCGGTAAATGATAAAAACAGAATTTTTTGATTCGGAGTGCTACTTGGCATAATTTCAATGTAATTCTTCTTAATTGTGGTATGAATATTCAGATCCAAAAGATTCAAGACAAAAGTTCATATTGACATAAAAATGATAATACTTCAAGCATACTAACTAAGCAATTATGTCTTCTCAAAATAACATGGCCAAAGAAATTTCATCCCTACAAAATCATATAGTTTAGTCATGTTTCATTTTCGTCACACAAGAATGCTCT